>NC_079207.1:35751429-36051429 GCF_026745355.1 Beta vulgaris subsp. vulgaris | reverse complement strand
TATGTTAGGGGTAATTAAAAATGTTATCTTAAACTAATTACCTTCTAGTTCTTATAATCTGAATTCTTTATTGAATATTAGGAACACTTAAAAATGAGTTGGTATTTAGTTCATTAGTGGTTATTAGAGTAATAATAATAATTCATGAGAAATTAGGCAAGGAATGTTGTAGTAGGTATTTTCCTTATATAGTCACTCATAATTGTAATTTGTAACTCCTTTATATGAATATGCAACTATTAATTTATAAGCTTAGAATATAGTAATACGACTAAAGGATTAGTGATACTTTTAATTTGATTTCTAAATAATATCTATGGAACTAAGTATAAAGATTTTTGGATAAGCTAGTATAACTTCAACGTATTACGTAACCGCGAAATAAGTTAGATTATATATAACTTACATAAATAGTATTGTAAACTAAGAATCACACTTAAAGAGCACTAATACTAATATGTTCTATTAATTTTCTTACTTATAAAAATACTCGTTTTGAAACTTAAAAGAACTCGTTCCTCGGAGCTCAGTAAGGACGATATCAAGGACATAAGAAGAGGACTATTATTATTATTCTGCAATCAAGGTAACATCTACTGCTAGTACCCGCAATTCCCTTTAAATGTTTTTATGAACATGAGGACAATGTGATTTAGTAAAAGTTTATCAAAATGTTTATTCTTGAGTTGCGGGGTGATTACTATGAGTTATTGGCACATTCTATGAGTTCTATGAACTGGATGGGTTATCATGGCCTATGATTTATGAAAAGTTAATATGAGATGAAATGATTTTGCTACCTTAATCATTGAGGTAGAGCTGAGATAAATGACTGATGTCTATCACCTATGAATATTAAAAGTAACGAAACATGATAACATAAAGTGAAAGAACTGGTTTGCTGAGCTGATTGGCGGTCGTATACGTACCGAGCTGTTTACTGGGGCACTGGCCCGTTACTGTTTATTAGGGCACTGGCCCGTTACTGGTGTAGGGTAATGCCCGGGACACAGGTCCTTGCACAGTGGTGCATACACATGGCTGGGAGACGTCCCAGAGCTGACTGATTTTGCAGCAACCAAAGTAAGAAAAAAATAAATAAAAGGATTAATGGTTTATAAAGGTAAAGCTGAATGATCGGTATTTTCGACAAATGTTTGAGTTATTCTTTCCCCCTGTTTACAAATAAAATGAGTTGAAATGAATTTACGTTGCTAGAGTAGCTTGTTACTGAGCCTCGGCTCATAACGTTTTGTATTTATGTTTTAGGTACTGCTGGGGACGATGGTACTGCGTAGTGGCAAGGATTACCACCTTATTAAATCATCTATTATTAGTGCTACTAACTTGTAAGGTTAACTTAACTAGAATGTAAGACCATATGCTTTGATATGAGTTATCGTTGTTATGTCAAGTAAACGTTAACGTTGTCTACTTTATTATAATATAAGATGTCTAAGTTATCACTATTATATCTCTTAAGGTTTAAATAGTTTATATGATTGTAGCCTTGCACCTTCCTAACCGAAGGTGCGGCAGTAATGCCTCGACTAAATAGGTATTCCGCTGCTAATTAGATTATCTTAAATAATGAATTAGTAGTCGGGGCCTTACAAGATGTCTCCTAATTTTAGACGATGTTGTGGATGGATTGTCAGACTCCTCAGGAAAGCTAGGCTCGCTCTCATCATTCTCATTGTGGGCTTCTTCCACCTCCACATATCTTCCAGATGGGCTAGCCTATCGATTTGTTTTATCAGGATCTCCTTCCCTACTATTTCCAAGAAAAGATAGCTCTGTCGCAGGCCAAGCACTTTGGGTTTCCCTTTCCTTATTTCTCACTCAGGAACACGACCAGTAGACTGTTTCATTTCAGAATTGGAATTAGGCAGTACCAACCCTCATCTTAGACGGGTTGGTTGCTTGACGCATGCCAGATTACCATGCATAGGTAAAGACTGGATCCTCTGACTTTGTTGGCCAAATCCATAAAAACAGGGATATGTATAATCGACAAGAATAGGCCCAATCCTAAAATGCGCCAAAGAAAAAAAAACTATCGATCCCAGTGTCAAGAAAAACTCTTGGACGGCCGTGGTTATTCATCGAAGAGGAAGAATTTATTTTTTATGGCTTTTTTAAGAAAAAAATAAAGAATAAGGAATGGCAAGGAAGAAAAATGAGATAACTAACGAACGTTACAGATTATTGAACGGTTGATGTATCTAAGAAATGAGCAAACAGATCTGGACGAACACACCATCTCTCTTGAAAAGTTAAAAAGTTCTAGAGTCCTTCCTTATAGAAAAATTACTCAAAGTGTTGAAATGATTTCAGAAAGGACAAAATGAATTTTTTATAGGGAGGTAAAAACCTGCCAAACTGGTAAAAATGACCGGGCACGTGGCCTTCTAGGGAGTAGAAGCGTCACTCCCCTTCAAAAAAAATTGGGTAACTTTTGGTAAAAGGAAATTAATTAGTTTTGCAACAGATAAATCCCCTTTTAGGGGTAAATTTTGTAACCTAAAAATGAAGGATTGATGAGCGAACATATGGACCAATTAGAGGTCTCCACGTTTCCTATGAATTGAAGGGAAACTAAGCTTTTTAAAAGGATTATTTCCTTTGATATTTTAGGGGGCACCACCCAAACCTCTAGGGTTGGTTTCCTTTGTTGTAGGTTCGGAACGATGAGCAAAGGCATCGCTTGTACAAGTCTCTCCAAGAACATACCGAAGAAGAAGCTGCTTGACTCTCAAGTAGACGTAACAATAATAATAATAACAACAACAATAATAATAAAGGTTGTAAAAAATTTTATTATAACGGGTTCTCTCTCTAAGTTCTCTCGGCGAAGGATAGCGTGCTTTGCTATTGTGCACCTTCGCCATTTTCATGGCTAAGCGAGGGCGACCCAAGAAGAATCATGTTCAACAATCGATTCAGAAGAGTCAGGCGACTTCTTCTTCACACAAATCACAGAGTTTGGAGACCAAGGAGTCCCCCAATGAGCAGATTATGGGTGCTGGGATTACGGGCGAATGGAATGTGATTTCAGCAGCAGGGAAGCTTCAAACTCCAGCGACGGTGAATCGAAGACTGGAATTGCAGACACCGCCAATGGAGAATCCAGTGGTTCCACCTCGTAGATCTTCTAGAGGTATGTCTCTGAATTTCGTGACTCCTACATTGAAGAACGGTGTTCCTGTTGCGTGTTTGCAAAGAACTGAGATTGAGAAAGAGGTTGATAAATGGAAGAATGCCATAATTTTTTATGTTGTTGGTGATACACCGACACTTAAATATGTGCATACATTCATTGAGAAACAATGGGTTTGTGAAACACCACATGAGGTGTACGATCATAATGAGGGGTATTTCTTGGTGAAATTTAAATCCATGAATGATAGGAATGAAGTACTGTATTTTGGACCATACTCCATAGCAAATAGGTCTGTCATAGTGAAGGCTTGGACTCCACAATTCAATTTTAACTCTGAAGTGTTAAAAGTTGTACCAATTTGGGTGGAGTTGCCTAAGTTACCATTGAACTGTTGGAGTATGGATTCGCTGAGTCGTATTGGGAGCACAATTGGTACTCTGTTATTTGCTGATGAATGTATTACAAACCAAACTAGAATATCCTATGCTAGGATGCTAGTTGAAATCGATGCAACAAAACCTATCATCAAACAGATAAAAGTTGAAGATGCAGAGGGTAGTATAGTGGAGCAACAAGTAGTCTATGAATGGATTCCTTCTTATTGTAAGAAATGCCAGCAAGTGGGACATGAATGTTGTGAGGAGAATCCGGAGGGGCATAAACATAGCAGAAAAGAAGCTGCTCAAAAATGGGTCCCTAAGAAAGCAAATGTGACTGATACAGACACTTGGGAGCAACAAGATGTGCCGGGAAAGCAAGCAGAACTAGCAAAGGGGCCTCCGGTTGTGATAAGCAACACTTTTGAGGTTCTAAACCCCAAGGAGAATTTGATGGTGGATAAAGGAAAAACACCAATGGGCGGGAACCTTATCCCCTTTGGCTCATTATGAAGCTCATAGCTTGGAATGTGAGGGGCTGTAATAAGTCCTTCAAATAGAAGGAGGTGCAAACCTTTCTTCAGAAGAATAAATGTGATTTGTGTGCCATACTGGAAACTAGGGTGAAGCAGGAACAATTCCACAAAGTTTCTCAAAAAATATTCAAGGGTTGGCCTGTAATGCATAATTATTCTCAGGCTACAAATGGCAGAATATGGGTAAGTTGGAATGCTCAAGTAGTGGATGTGGACATTTTGATGACGTGTGCTCAGGGAATATGTTGTCAAGTGGTAAACAAAACAACATGAGCTCAGTTTACCTTTGTTGCAGTGTATGGGTATAATACAATTGAGCAAAGAAGAGAATTATGGAAATTCCTTTCAAATGTTTGCATGGTACAAGGACCTATAGTGATTGGAGGAGATTTTAACTCTGTTCTGTTGCTGGAGGATAGACAACAGGGGCATACTGTCACTGAGTCTGAAATCAATGATTTCAAAGATTGTCTCAAAAATAACCAATTGTTTGTCCTTCGAACAATTGGTAGCTATTACACATGGTGTAATAACCAAGATGCAGAATCTAGAATATCTTCAAGAATTGATAGGTTCTTGGGTAATCTAGAATGGTGTAACCAACATGCTGATGTAATTGTGGAGGTGATGGAGAAAGGTGTATCTGACCACTGTCCATTAATGATTGAAGTTCAGGCCACTATTCATCGACATGCTCCTTTCAGATTCTTAAATGTCCTTACTGATCATGACAAGTTTAAGGACATTATTCTTGATGGTTGGCGGGGCAAGTTTCATAACAACTTGTTGTTGAATATATGGTATAAACTGAAGGCTTTAAAAGTCCCTCTTAAAGCTCTTAATATGCAATATTTTCAAAACACCCATGTTAAAGTGGAAAATGCCAGGCAAAAGCTACAAAATCATCAACAGCTACTGGTGTATGACAACAACAACAAAGATTTGATTGATGTTGAACGAGAGTTACTTCTTGATCTTGAGAAATGGAGTGTAATTGAGGAGAAGATTTAGCATCAAAAGTCTAGAGCTGATTGGATTAAGCTTGGAGATGCTAACACAAAATATTTCCATGCTTATTCCAAAATACGAAGAGCCCAGAACGCAATTAAAGTGCTTAACAGAGAAGATGGGAGTAAATGCCAGAGCCAGGAGGCAATTAGTGAAGAGGTTAAACACTTTTATGGGCAACTTATGGGAAGTGCTGCTCCAGAATTACCTATGGTGGATAGGAACATTGTCAAAAGAGGCCCTACTCTCAATGCTGATCAACAATATGCCTTGTGTACCCCTTTCACTACTCAGGAGATACATGATGCCTTGTTTGGTATGGATTCTTTTAAAGCTCCTGGCATAGATGGCTTCAATGTTCATTTTTTAAGCATGCTTGGCCTATCATTAATAATGACATTGTTAATGCTATTAGAGAATTCCAAACAACCAGTTTTCTCCCTAAGGCAATCAACTGTACGTATGTAACTTTGTTGCCTAAAGTTGAAAATGCTTGTGATATCAAGAATTTTCGGCCAATTGCATGTTGTAGTGTTCTATACAAGATTATTTTCAAGGCTTTGACGAATAGAATGCATAATATTTTGAGTTATGTGGTGGGAGAGAGTCAAGCTGCATTTGTTAAAGGAAGGGTAATATTTGATAATATTATCTTGAGTCATGAACTTATCAAGGGTTATGATAGAATACATGTTTCACCAAGATGTATGGTGAAAATTGATCTCCAAAAGGTGTATGACTCTGTGGAATGGCCTTTCATAAAATACTTAATGCTTGAGCTGGGATCCCACATCAGTTTGTTACCTGGATTATGGCTTGCTTATCTACTATCTCATATTCATTCAGTATAAATGGTAGTCTCACTATGCTTTTGGAGGGGAAGAAAGGACTAAGACAAGGAGATCCCATCTCTCCTTATCTTTTCGTTATTAGTATGGAGTATCTTAATAGAACCTTGCAAGGGTTAAAAGATAACAAGAGGTTCAAGTTTCACCATAGGTGTAAAAAGTTCAATTTGACACATGTTTGCTTTGCCGATGATTTGTTACTTTTTACCAGGGGAGATACACAATCAGTTGTGCAAATGAATGAGAGTTTCACTCACTTTTGTGAAGTTTCCGGACTGAAAGCTAATTTAGCTAAAAGTTCAATTTATTTTGGGGGTGTTTCTATGGAGATTCAGGAGGAGATTATGGAGAAGACTGGTAGGAGTAGAGGGGATTTCCCTTTCAGATACCTTGGGCTGCCCCTTTCTACCAAAAAACTTTCAGTTATGCAGTGTCAACCTCTTATCAGAAAAATCTTACAGAAGGTAGAGTGTTGGTCTGCTAAAATAATGCTCTCTTATGCTGGTAGGCTTCAGTTGATAAAGTCTGTGCTTATGGGGGTTCAAGCTTACTGGTGTCAGGTATTTATTTTAACTCAAAAGGTTATTAAGCTAATTCAAGCTGCCTGTAGAACTTTTCTCTGGACTGGAAAGTCAAATGCTTCTAAGAGAGCCCTTGTTGCTTGGGATAAGTTGTGTTTACCCAAGTCTGCTGGTGGTTGGAATCTCACGTGTATTAAGTTATGGAATCAAGCTGCAATTTGCAGATTACTCTGGAACATAGCTAAGAAGAAAGAGAAATTGTGGGTCAAATGGATTCATGAATTTTATATTAAACAAAGAAACCTAGCAAGCTTAGATTTACCTCAACAAGCTTCTTGGCTTGTTAGGAAGATACTGGGAGCAATTCAGTGGTTTCACAAGCTGGAGGTCATGATATGCTATACAAAGACACTTACTCAATCAGAAGCATATATAATCTCCTATTGGGTTCGAATGATAAAGTTACTTGGAAGCGAGTAATATGCAACAACCCATCACCTCCAAAATGTAATTTTATCACCTGGTTGGCCATCCTTGGTAGGCTTGCAACTTGTGACAAATTACAGAAAATAGGAGTGCTATGTGATTCTATGTGTAGTTTATGCAATGAAGCAGAAGAAACACAAGATCATCTTCTGTTTCAATGTAGATTTGCTGCTGAAGTTTGGGGGAAAATGCTTCAATGGATGGGTTATAATAGACAACCAGAAGCTTGACTAGCTGAGTTACAGAGAAGAGAAATTCAAGGAAGCAGACCAAGACATATGTTCTATAGAATGGGATTCTCTATCTCAATCTATCTCATATGGAAGGCAAGAAACTACAAGCGATTTCATAACATGATTGTTCAAGTGGATGACATTGTTAGACAAGCTCAAATTTTGATGTTTCAGAGATGTATAGGAGTAAAGAAAATGAGTAGCTATATTCTGTAGTCTGCTCCTTTTGTTTGTTGTTTGAACTGTTTGTATGGTTGGATTTAATCGTTTCTCTCTTTGGTAATAATATTCTCTAATTACCAAAAAACATAAAAAATAAAGGTTGTAAACTGAATTGAACTGAATTGAACTAAATTTCCATTAATTCAGTTTAAAAGAACATAGCCTAAGTTTTAATGAAAATCTAATTTAGTTTACTTAATTTGTACTCATAATTTTGTGTTGCTAAGGCGTGGTATTCTTCAAGTCTCCAAGATAACAAAATTATTGATTCCTAAAGTTTTTATGGACGAGCAGAACTTTACTATTGGAGCTTCTAGGGAAAACTAAGAGAAAAGAAGGAAGGAAACTGGTAGGCAAAATATAATTGATAAAAAGGACAATAAAGTATAATTATATAAAGAGACTAGGTGAATTTTTTTTTCTTATTTAATTAAGTTACCACCATACCTTTGTGTCCCAAAAATGCATATAATACACCCGTACTAAATCTGATGTAAAAAAAAGTTTTTTTTATAAACATCAATATGTAGGGAATAACAACATATATACCTTCTGTTGGGTTTCTTGTGTCACAAATCCCAAATTAATCAATTCAAGCTTGCTTTGTAAGCCTCAAATTGTGTTCACACATACCATATACTTGGCCTCCAAGTCTTTGAAAGATTATCCTTGGCCTCGAAGGATCATGATATCCTTGGGCTCCAAGGCTTGTACTAATATGCTTGGCCTCCAAGCTTGCTTGTACTATAAATTTCCCACTTAGCATAGACTTACATTTGTACCAAGGGTACCAAGTGTACCAAGAGTACCACACACAAAAAATACACATCAAACACATACTATAAGCTCATAGAGAGAATGCAATTTATAGCTCATTAGTGAGTTTATATGCTCTCTTTGAGAATTAGATCCAATATAATTCAGAGAGTCATACCATTATCTTTTTAACCTTCGGGGTTGTACTCTCGTACCCTTTTTCATATATTCAATAATAAGTGCTCGTCGTTGGTGGGTTGTTTACCTCATTTGAAGATTTTTCCCACGTTAAATTGTGTATTATTTATTTCTATTTTCTTGTCCATCTTTTATCCTAATTCTTCTCAATCTCTAAATTTACTTCCACTTGCGCTCATAACCCCAACACCTTCTATTTTTCATATAGCCGTGTTGAGTCATGCATTTCACGAATTTAAGAGAGACCATGCACCAGGGGAATGTTTGTTTTAACTACAAGGTATAGGTACTTTTTTTCTTTTTGAGGGAAAAGTCAAGATATCGATAATACTAGAACCATACTCATCTGAATCACCTTAAAAAAAACATTTAGCCAGTAGTCCACATGATAAACAAAATGGAATAAAAAATAACACCATAACATATTCAATCATCTTTCAATTAAGATCTTCTTTGACGTCCAAGGCAGAAATGAAGTATCTACGTTAGACACTAAATGAACTTACTACTAATATTAACCTAATTACAGCCAAGAATAGTCTCAGTACTTCAACAAGGAAGCCAACTCATCTACTGATTTACACACACTATACAAAAATGGGGGTCACTGACTCATACCACCTTCCCTGTCATCTCTCCGTAAATAACCAAATTCTGGTGTATTTGAACCATGCTGGGGTTCTACATGTACGCTTTCCAATTCTGTAGGACGAACACCAAGAGCATCAATTTGGGTACTTGGACGCTGTACACCATTTCTTGATTCTTCCAGCATGTGGAAATACGAATGCGGTCCCCAACCTGTCAGCATGAGAAGTAAAAGAAGTATTATTCAACTACAATTTCTAATTACAGCGACAGCCAAAACAAGACCATAAGAACTATAACTTATGATCCAGGAAGAAATGAGATTGTCTATTGTTGAAGCTTCAGAACTCAAAAGCGAACAAAGAAGTACCGAGGGCAACATCAAATGTAGAAGAGGAAATCTCATCAATGTCATGCTTTTTTACTGGTAGTTCCGCCTTTTCCATAAAGAGATGCCTAGGCTATTGCAAAAACAATTATAGTAATAATGGAGTGATGAATAAAATCTTCAGGCCACGCTTCGGACAAGGGGAATCCACTAGAATGTAATCAGAACAATGTCTCAAATATTTATATTGAACCAATAGAATCCAAACACTAAAAAGTAATGAAAGTTTGGATTCCTCTCATAACCCTTACCTTAATGTTATAGTTCTAATTTGTTTCCCTTATTGTAAAAATGTCCTAATACTTATGAAGCTTTATCAACATTGTTTCTGAGTTCATCCTGTCTCTCCAATAGTACTGGCAGACCAGCCAACAAAAGGTTGAAGTTATAAACAGTACAAGTAATATACATATCTCACTAAACAAAGCCAGTGATGCAATTAAGGTGTTTCCAGTAATTACCCATCAAGACATCAAGCTCATTAACTGAACCAAAGGTCTCATTTAGCCTTTAGGGTAAAGGCAAAATCTTATTTAGGGTAATCTAATGAGCAGACACTTTCTGTCGAGAACCTACGTTGGAATTAAAGCTCATCAGGCACATTACTTCCAGTCATTCTACTCGGGAAAGAACACTACAGCAGTAATTTTTCTTTAATATTTTAAGTTGTCTGGCCTATAACTATTTGATCCCCTCGCTAGACAGGCCTTCCGTTCATATACAAGCGTAATTGTCTAAGCAAATTTCCCCTGTGGTACACGCTATTACAAGGATGAAACACTTTTCTAAAGCGCATCCCAGGACACAAAGCTCTTGTCATGTTTAGATATAGAAAGGTAAAAGAGTGCAACAAAGGTAGTGTCTCTGTTACATTCACATTGACAGACATTTCCTCAACTTGAGCCTGTGAGCTCCAGGTCAAAATGTGAAAATCATACTCTAGCTCTAGTGCACTGCTCCACTGCAGCACCAATATTTTGGGGCAAACTCCATCAATAGACGGTTCCCATGGAGTCAAAGGTAATACCAAACTCAAAAGACCAACAACAGAACAAAACTCTTCTACTACACAAACGAATGGGATGCCCAACCATCCATCAACAGACAACAGCACATTAGACCAGAGTATATAAAGGACTGAAAATATACTATATACTAGAATTTTATCAAGCACGGCTAAATGTGATCAAGGTTAACCAGGTGCCATAATAAAGAGGCTCCACAGTGTACAAGAAGCTATCCAGCTATCCAAATCCTGGGCGGTCCCAAAGTGCCGATGAGCAAGTAAGGTCAGGATGGAGGAACTATTTATAATAGCACAGCAAGATTTACTTCACTGAAGAACACAAATCGAAACATACTCCCTTCAGTCCACCATTGAGATAGTTTTCTTCACCTGGATTTTGCTGAACCGAATTTATCTAAACTTATTGGTTTTTATCCGAACTTACTTTTCCTAAACATTTCTTTAGAGAGAAGAGAACACACCCTTAGTGTCTTATTTGACAAAACACACCTATAAGGAGCGCTGATAATACACCAATATAATTTTTTTGGAGTTGCACACTAATTGCACTAACAATAAGCATGTAAACAATCAATTTGGAACGTCCGAAAAGAGGAAATATGACGATAAAGGTCTCTTCAAAGTCAAGGCTGCAATGGCTAAAGTATGGTGATGGTTGATTTGCTTTATTTATCTAGGTTCTGAGGAGGGATTAAATAGAAGTACATATGGATGCCTAAATAAAAATGGGATCAATGTATCCTTTATATAGATCCTGATTGAGTGAGATTTGAGAAACAGTCGATCACATGTTCTTTGCCAGATCATAGAGTAAACAAATGTTGCAAAGATAGTTGCAGTCCGTAGAATTTTTATAGGATGGCATGAGGAGTTCGTGTCAATTTCCAGAGCTGTCAAAAGAAATTCAGTGTCAGCTATTGCTAAAGTCTGCTTAAGACATGCCATTTAAGCAATCTCAGCAGAATTCACAGCAACAGCAAAATCATTCCAAAGTTCACTAGCAAATGTGGATAGCAGGGTAATGAGAAAAGTATTGGCTGTATGCTGCAGCATTTCAGCCCCATAGAAGCAGATAATTATTTGCAGATATTTGTCCTCAGTGGTAAGTAAGAAGTAATATGCATCTAAGCGATAATCTTTATGGCTGTAGGGATCGACTATATTTCTGATTTTGTTGTTAAGTGGCTCTACATATCTTCCTTTGCATATGATAAGCGTGGAAATTCTTCCAATAAGGTGCACTGTTTCTTCATTGACGCAATTAATAGGGAAGATTTCCTATGATGATCTATTAGTATCGACACTTCTAAAAAGGTTATATTCATGTTGGAATATTATTGATTACCAAAAGGTTAAAGAAAAAGAGAAACCAAAAGATGTTTAAGGGGGAGTTAGTGGGCAGGAAATAATTACATTCTTCTGTTCGAAACTACATTTGGGTTACTCCATCTCAGAATGAAATTCACACTTTCCATTACGGGGTGTCCCAAAATGAAATTAAATTACCAATTCACACTTGGTTTTCCCATTTCTCTATCCACCCCATCAATCTTTTCTCTTTTCCAACCTCTTTCTCTTTACTTTTTTCTTTCTACCCTGCACCCGAATTATCATTCACATTTAACAATATTCTAAGTTTCCATTCCCATCACAAGTGTGAAGATCATTTTTGAGGAGTATAGAGAAGACACTTTAGATTGAGGATATCATTCGATTAAAGATTCATGACACAAGCTACGCGAGCAAAGTGTTGAATATCGCCATATAATAGTATTGGTACTGTGAGCAGTAGCCGATTCAAAACAAGGCTAAGAATAACAAAATTTGCCCTCTCACATAGTTTTATCCCGCCTAAAAGGAAGCGAATTGTAGCTCTAAATGACATGCTTCAGTTTCAAGCCTGCAACTACACAACACTCTTGAGGAGATTTTGATTCTTGACAAGTCAAAAGCTTCATCCATGCTAAAAGCACCCAACAACTCCAAAATAACAATAATATCCTCCAAATAATCACTTGCTAAATATAACTATATTCTAAAAAAGCAATTATAAGATATTTCCCTCTAAAAATTATCAAGCATCTTCAACCAAGGGGGTGAAAGGTATTATAAACAAGCTTTATGGGCCAACTAACCAGACTGGTATAATCAAAGTAAACCATTGACAACAAATTTGACATAAATATTGAAACAGGAGTCGCATAAACCTAAATTTTTGGTTGGAGTTTCTAAAATGGTGCATTTACACATACATGTTCATTGTCCTCTTTGTTCCAATTCTTTTTGCAATTAGACTGTAGAACCTTTTTATTTCTTATTTCTTTCTACCTTTTCCGTGTGGTTTTTATTATTTTTTGGGCTCTCCTTCATTCTCTTCCTACCAACTCACAAGCCCCCAGATTTTAATTGTCTCTGCCCCTCTCTTCTGAACCCCTCTTCTACACTTCATTCAACACACTCTACGGTTTTGGAAATCCATTACCTGCATTACGCATTTTTGACTAAAAGTTTGAAGCTAGTTTCTACCATCTAAAATCCACAAAAGTTTTTGAATTCGACATATTAATGCCAAAATTCCACATGAAGCACAACCCACAACCAGAAAAATTCACGACTTCCCAACTCCAACCAAAACAAAACTTCACATGTCCATTACACCATGTCCCCTCCAAGTTCATTCCCTACCCATGCCACTCCTTCCATCCGCACCACCACCACCTCCAGGCATCTCGCAACCCTGCACCGTTACAAGAGAGTCGTTTGAGTACAGATAATCTCAATTCTCGAGCTTTGGTGAAGCAGAGTATATGAGTAGCTGTGATCTCTGAAGTGTTGGAAAGAGACAAACATAACGAGGTATATTTTCTGAAAATTTGGATAAAGTTGGGTAAAATAGACATAGATAGTACGTGCTGTCGTGTTTAATATCTAACACGGAAACAAAGGTGTATAACTGTATATGAAGCATATGGCATTATTTTACACTTGTCACAGACATTTTTACTTATACTAATGTGGCAAGAGCTTGCATTGTTTTATACCAATCTGGGTAATTCCCAAGCTTTATACTTAGCGTTATAACTTCATATACTTTTGCAGAACAATAATATTAAAACAAGGTGTGGGTCTTACCAAAAAAGGCTCTTCTTTAATATAAATCCTCCATAACAGATTTGAACTTAGCAGCCACCCAAGAACCTCAATCGAGTAGGACTATAGAGGCAAAGAGCGCTCTATTATCCATATGTCTCCATATACCTTGACCTCCTTTCTTTCCAGCTGATTGAGTCTATTGTCAAGTGAGAAAGCATGTTCAAGGTATCTCTTAGAGAGTATACTAACCAGTGAAAGCTCAATCACTGCAGAATATGTAGAAATTCAAGCTCTAATGCTTTTGATCATCATTTCATCTAGTTAACATGTCGCCAAACTCCCATCAAGGATGCAAATCCTGGATAGCTCTGAAAACTGAACCTTTAAATATAGAACTCTACACCACAACCATGCCACCCCATTCTCCCAACCCCCAAAGAAAACCCCTATCAATTGCTTACTCATTCTGCTAACCATGATTTCAATTTTCAACTGCTACAACCCAGCTAAAAGAGACTATGAGATATACACTATATAAGAACTAACTTTGCTCCACCACCTTAATGAGTCTCCACCATATTTGGACTAGTTAATATATTGACTAACTAACAAGTTCCTCCAAATATTTCAAATTTACAAGCCAGCTTCTTGAACTGGAAACCTCAAAATTGACCCAATCAGGTAACATATAGTCAGATATATACTCCTCCGACCCATACAAAATTTGCAGACTAACCTTTACTGGTTGTCCCATATCAATTGCACCCTTTCTCTTTCAAGTAAACTTCATTTTACTTTCTCTCTCCAATCCATGACTTTAAATCTAGGATGCTGTCATGATCGAAATAATGGTGGCAGAACCATTTTTATGGAAAATGCGGACAATTTGCGGCTGCGGCCTCATATCTCGGTCGTCATAAGCTCAAAAAACTTTACAATGCGGTAATGCAGCCAAGATTGATACTATCCTCCAGCCTCACACTTTCTCTTACCTTTTCTTTCTCTATCCACTAATTTTATCTTCGTGCCAAAGGCAGGTGAGGAAAATAATAAAAGAAGAGGGAATACTATTTTAGATGAAAATTTAATTTCACAAAGAATGCTCTAAATAAAAATTACTGTGTTGTCTCTACTTTCTACCCATCATCATCCGCTCTTTGACAGATATTTGAGATAGGCAAACCCTATTTCAAGTTGGTGAACCATAATTCATAGTTAGAAGGAAAAACAAACAAAACCAGAAACCAAAAGGGCATTACCATCTGTATCATATGGTGGTGGAAAGAACTGTAAGTAACAGAATGAAGCAATCACCAGACCTGTGGAGCACATAAAAAAATTAAAGTAAGATCTACTCAAGATGAAATATGGTTTATCGGCAAAAAATTCCGAAATTATTAAAAAGTACTTCATACCTATCAGACCTCCAGCAAAGACGTCTTGCCAGTGATGCCAGTAATCATCCACACGAGAAACTCCCACCATCGCAGCCAAAAGTATCGGAGAAAAAATTATGCAAAGCTTTGCAACATGGCCCCTTCGATCGAAACACCTTATTTTCCCTGCCAAGTACCATGCTAGGAAACTAAGACCGGCAAAGGACCCTACACATTGTCAGGCAATCTTTCAATCTTTTCAGCAAGTAAAACATTCAATAATTGAAACAAATTCAATTTAAACCGAACTGAGGATGAAGCTCGAGTGCTATATGCAATAAGAACTTGAGGCGGTAAATCTCAGGACTAGATGAATATTATACTGAACAAAAAAAAGTATAGAGTTCAAATTCAACGAGAATTGGGAAGTGCAAAATGGGGGTGACATAGATATTCTGCTGGTCCACAGGGTTCCTCCTTCAGCAAATTACGGTATGCAGTCAAGATGTAACTTACTTACAGTTTCCTAAATCACAAAAGACATTTATAATGCATATCATGATAATAACCTCTCTGAAGAACTTTACGAAATAAGGAGGATGGCTTCACAAACACCCAATCCAGAATTTTCCTAGGCAGGACATTTACTGAGTCGTTATGTTTTTTAGTTGCATAACATGACAAAGAGAATGTGTGTCACTTACATGAAGTATGCCCACTTGGAAAGCTTTTATGGCCTTCTTTGATGACAGCTTTAAAACCAGTACACAGAACATCTCCTGTGACATTATGATAGACCTGGAAAATAATAAAAGCAATGAAACTTGAAAAGGAAGCCCGAATTCCTCAATGGCCCATAAACTACAAAAATGGAAGCTTACAACTATTGAAGAAGTTAGAAAACCTACATCTTTTCCATCAGGGAAACAACGCCAAAAGAAATCAGGACGAGGTCTACCAACTCCATCTTTAATTGCATCAGTTATGACAGAAGTTATAAGTACAGAAAAGAGGAGACCTAGAAAAAACAGAACAAGATGTTTAGTAAATGCTAAAGAACCAAGTAAATCTTTTATCAGATTCCTCCCTAAACAACATAAACATTATACATACCGAGAGTTGCTTGATGAAAATCATAGACATCCTTCCTAATGAAATAGTAGATAAGAATGACACAGAAGGGCAACAATACTGCAACAAACTGTGAACAGAAACAAGATAGTGGAAATAATTTGTTAGTTTGCAGAAGTTTTGCTCAGTGACAATAGATATAACATAATAATGCACCATAAAAGATGAAAGAACTCAACATACCGGGACAGCCCAAAAAGGAACGGTATTGCCTTTCAAAGGATACCTAAGATCTTCCATCATGCCTTTCCCCACAAATCGGTGAAACGGTTCGATAACATTCAGTGCAATATCAATCACCACTAGAAGGAAAAGAATTAACCAATCATGCATATGTATTCTAGCTACTTGCACACCATGGGATCTCAAAGTGTGAGCACCAAGTTGAATTTCCGGCATTTTCACCAACTAAAAAGAAACAAAGCTCATCAATAAATGTCAAAACATTTTAAGACTTCCTACACATTCTCAAGAAAATTCAAATATTCACAATAATATCTAGAAAACATCCATTATGCAGTAAACAGTAAACACACACAAATAAACAGTGCAAATTTCGGAACTCGAAATCAAGAAAAAGAAACAGAAAGCAAATTTGTTGTATTCAACAAACCAAATAATCCCATAAAAATTCCCACCTGAACAGCATAGAAAAATATGTTCATGGAGAAAATACAAATAATGAATAATTACAACTCAAACCTTTTTAACAACAAAATGAAGGCAAAAAAGAACTAAACATAATTACTTATTTAATTATACCACCCAAAAGCTAGCATTCACAACCAAATAAACCACAATTTAAAAAACCTAAAAAGAAGAAAAAGTGAAAAAGAAAAGGTAGAAACACAAACGAATGTTCTAGTCTTAAGAAATCAAAAGCACAATTTAAAAAGAAAATTACAGGGTGAAATATTAATTTTCATAAAGTGGAAAACAATGAAATAGAAGTATTATCAAAAATTTTAAGCAAAGTTAACTTACAAAATGATGATAAAGTGATGAGTGATGCTCCAGAATTAATTAACTAGGGGAAGAAAAAGAGAGAAAAATTGAGGATTATAAGAGGAGAGATATTAAGAATTACAGTTTGTGGAATGAAGTTTTATCTACTGAGAAAGTGACTTCATCAGTACAGTACTGGAAAGATGAAGGAGAAGGGGAGGAGGGGTTTAATACGAAAGGAACAACAGAGATAATGACATGCAAATTGATGCAATACCACATATAGGAACTTTTATTGAACTAAATGAAAATTACCTTAAAACTAATTGCTCAACCCAATGACCCATCCTCAAATAAATGAAACTTTTCTCCTCTTCTTGATATGATAGCACGGAAGAACTATTTTATGTTTCTTTTTACTTACAATCATTTTTTTTTTCACACTTATCAATTCATAAATTCAATTATTAATATTTTGGCAAAATTGATTTCAACACTCTGAACTATAATATAGGTGCAGCAAACACCCCCAACTAAAACTTATAGTTAAAACACCCCAAAGTACGTACCTGAGTGCACTCCATACCATAAATAAGGTAGGTGACCGAAATTCTCACCGACGACGGAGGATTCATAATTTTCTTTTTCATTTCCCCCCATTTTCTTATTTTCTTCTTTTTTTTTTACCCATTCTCATTTTCTCTCTCCTCTGATTGTAAGGAAGTCACAACTTCCCTTTCCATCTTTGTTTTCGTGTCTCCTTCATCTTAAGCCAGGGTTGCACACGTCATGTCTTAACCTCAAGCTCCCCTTCTTAACTCATCACCAACCTATACCAGTTGAGCTAATAACTATGTATTTCATTACTCACCAAATTGAATAGGAAACAAATTCCCAAAACTCCAAACCATTCCCATTCTTTCTTGTGTATGACTCTCTCTCTCTCTTCTGGGTTGCTCGTTCATCGGTTGTTCTCATCGAAAGTGTCTTGGCTGCATGGGTTTGCGGGTTTGCTGCCGATGTTGTTGTTGTCGTTCAAGTGAGCAACCAACATCGCTGATCTGCTCTTTATCTCTCACACACACATCGCGCGGTGAATATGGTGCTCCGCTGTTGTTTGTGTACTGGTGGTAGTTGTTGGCGTTGTTGCTGCTCATATCTTCTCAGTGCTTTTTTGGTTTAAGTAAAAAATCAAGGTAGAAAAGAAAATAAGGAAAGGGGGGATGGAAAAAAGTAATATTAAATTAAGAATCTCCCATCGCGAGTGAGAATTTCGGTCACATACCTCATTTATGGTACGGAGTGCACCCATGTACGTACTTTGGATGTTTTGGCTATAAGTCTTAGTTGGGGGTGTTTGGTGCACCCGCACTATTTCTCAGGGTGTTCAGGCCAATTTTAGCTAATATATTTAACTACCGATTATCAAAAATTATGATAACTAGATTTTCAAAAATTTACATCGAGACGAATCTAACAATATCCCACATGGATATGTTGTTTCCTTAACTATAAATCATCAAAGATAAACTAAGTGGAGTTGGTAGTAATGTAAAAGTTAAATCGTTGCAGGTTAAAAAAAAAAGAGGAAGTATATTTGTATAAATTGGTTTAGACTATCTACTTTTTATTTATTACTATGATATGAAAAATAATATAGCTAAAATATATTTTGAGCTTGTTCACATACTTTTCAAATTGAACTTTGCTATACTCGACTCAAAAAAAATTGGGAGTCAAACTCGAATAGTTTGCGAGTAAGCTAGACTCATTAAGACCTTTAAGCGCAAATAATTATTTATTACGAAAAAGTTAATATATTTGTAAATCTCTATTATATAAGGCAATACATGATAGACACCAAAAAAAAATGAAGAAAAAAAAGAAGGTTAACTACTTGCTTTAATTAAATAAAAAAACTTAAACAAGCGCATCTTTATCTTTATTATATATGAAAATTTTCATATGTCCAAGTAGTCAAAGTCGATACAAAACAACCATTTAATGTTATACTACTTGCTAACGGACGCCCTGGGGCATCTTTATCTTTATTATATATGAAAATTTAACTACTTGCTAACGGACGCCCCGGGGCTCTAGATAAGAAATATATTGTTATACTTAATTACTCATATTTATACAAAATAATATAATAATGTATAATTCCAATGCAAAGCATTTAATGTTTTTCAAAAGGAAAGGGGAAAACATTTAATTCAAATGCAAATCATTTAAATGCATTGCATTGGAATTATACATTATTATATTATTTTATATAAATATGAGTAATTAAATAGAACAATATATTTCTTATTTAGCGCTCTCGGGGCATCCGTTAGCTTTTGCCAAAGAAAAAAGTTCACGAATGTGCATGATTAATGAAGCTACAAGAGTGAATTTACACCATTAAATTGGTATGAGATGAAGCAATGAATTATTGAATTTAACGCGGTGGGAGGAAAAGTGAGATCAGTTTGGATTTCAAATTTGTCAAGGGTCACCTTCAACGGTCTCCTACCTACCACTATCTTCCAAGGTATTATGTCCTAAAAAGTAAAAAGTCCCCAACTGTTCTTCGCTGTACTTTGTTTTAACTTTGATACAAAAATTAAGCTAAAATATGTTTGGTAAATACTTGGAGAGAATATTGAGGCAATAATAATTTAATAAGGGCATGTTCACTCCAGGTTATTTTCAGTTTAGTTCAGTTCATTTGTAATCAATTCAGTTTAGTTGCAATTACTTCAGTTTAGTTCAATTGCAATCAATTTAGTTGCATTCAGTTTATTCATGTAATTTTCTGATAATAAAACAATGATAATTATTATTATTATCATTATTATTATTACTACTATTACTATTATAAATATTAATATCATGATTACAACTATTATTATTATATTATTATTGTTATTATTACTCCTATTACAATTGCTTTTAATATTATTATTAAAAATAATAAATAATATTATTATTATTTTAATATTGCTAATTATTATTTTGCTAATAATTTTTTTTATATGATTCAGCTAATTTTATTGAAATTATCATTTAAGCCTAAGAAGTACACATTGCAATAATATCTGTCATTGTTCAAAGTACAAACTTTTTAATAGATAACGACAATAATACTATTAATAATAACAACAATAATACATGTCATTGTTGAAATTAAAAAAAAATACACGTTTTGATAGTTGAATTACTAGGCAAAATAATAGTACTATCGAACATTAATTAGTTTTCATAAACGGTTAATTATTATTTTATTTAATAACTTATTATTAATAATAAATCATTATTATGAAATGATTATTAATTAAATAATATTACATTATTATCACTGTTATTAGTTATAATTTAATTCTTCAGCTCAGCTCAGTTCAGTTCAGTTCAATCAGTTGCAATCAGTTCTGTTTAGTTGTTTTATGCTGAAGAGAACAAACCTTAAATTATGGTAATTAAAAAAATGAATCAACTAAGGGCCTGTTCTCCCCAGCTTATTTTCAGTTCAGTTCAATTCAGCTCAATTCAGTTCAGTTCAGTTCAATTCAGTTCAGTTCAGTCAGTTCAGTTCAGATCAATTCAGTTCAATTCAGATAGTTCAGTTCAGCTCTTGACAATACTTTTACTCTCACATATCACTATTCATTTCAGTTCAGTTCAGTTCAATTCAGTTCAGTTCAATTCAGTTCAGTTCAGTTCAATTTAGTTTAGTTCAGTTCAGCTGTTTTATGCCGAAGAGAACATACCCTAAGTAATACTCCCTCCGTCCCATAATATAGTGCCTACTTCCTTTTTGGTGGGTCAAACTTTAAAATCTTTGACCAAATATTCTCATTTGTATATATAAAAAAACGTATTCATGTGGGATCTTGTTAGATTCGTCTCAATGTGTAGTTTCATAATATCAAATTTATGTATTTTTTATTAATACGAAATTGAAGATATTAAAGGTCAAACTTACGTCTTGGAGACCGTGTAAAAAAGAAACAAACACTATATTATGGGACGGAGGGAGTAGTCTCATTTGACTTTTTTAGTAGTATATTTGTAATAAAAGTTAACTTTATAATTTATTGTCATTTCAACTTATGTGTCACTTATTATGGTATTTTCATATAAGAAAAGTGTGTCTATAGTTAAACAACTAAAAGTGAAATAATTTTTGGATAGCTTTGGCTTTAGGGTATTTGATAACTAGTTTTCCAATCATTTTTTAATTGGATTTTGGTTTTTTCTATAGTTAAACAACTAAAAGTGTAGTAAGGGCATGTTCTCCCCAGCTTATTTTCAGTTCAGTTCAGTTCAGTTCAATTCAGTTCAGTTCAGTTCAATTCAGTTCAGTTCAATTCAGTTCAGTTCAGATCAGTTCAGTTCAGACCAGTTCAGTTCAGTTCAGTTCAGTTCAGCTCTTGACAATACTTTTACTCTCACATATCACTATTCATTTCAGTTCAGTTCAATTCAGTTCAGTTCAGTTCAGATCAGTTCAGTTTAATTCAGTTCAGTTCAGTTCAGTTCAGTTCAATTCAGTTCAGTTCAGTTCAATTCAGTTCAGTTCAGTTCAGTTCAGTTCAGTTCAGTTCAGCTGCTTTATGCCGAAGAGAACAGGCCCTAAGTTGCTTTTTGAGTGTTTGAAAACCTGATTTTAATAGCTTTCAAAGTTAACTCATTAGTAGAATAAATGCTATTTGATGCGGTGATATTGCTGCGGTTTTACCTATATGCAGCAATATAACACGCAAAAATAAATAAAAAATAGAAATTGACAATATTGCTGCGGTTCCCGCCCAAAACCGCAGCAATATTGTTTAGCGGTTACCATTTTAAAAACATGTGGGGCCCTGTACTGCTAATATTGCTGCGGTTTCCTAATAGGACCGCAACAATATATTAAAAAAAATATTTTTTTAATATATTGTTGCGGTCCTACTAAGAAACCGCAGCAATATTAGCTGTCAATTACCCATTAAAAAAAGGGTTTCTTTCAGCGCTCATAAACTTAGGGTTTTTTTCGAACATTTTCTCTTTCTCACCCTCAGTCTCTCTCAGCCCCTCCGTCTCTCTTCTCTCTCTCATCCTCTCAACCCTCTCTTCTCTCTCATCTCTCTCAACCTCTCAACCCTCTTCACGAAGCCGACGACGCGACGAAGCGGACGCGACCATGTGCGACCCCAATTCGCCGCCTTCGACGACTTCCTTCTTCGGGTTTTTTTTCGTTTTTGTTTCTTTTTTTCGTTTTTTTTTCATTATTTAGATGAATTTCCGGCGACGACGCGATGAATTTGTGGATGGGTTTTGTTCGAAGTTTTGTCCCTTTCAGATCTGAAATTTTCGAAGTTCCTTTTCAGATGAATCTCCGGCGAGTTTGTTCGAAGTTTCGTTTGTTATAATCTCCGGCGAGTTAGGTGTTCGATTCCTCGAGATGCCTCAAAACCGGAGCCAACTACTAGGCGCATAACATCATTACTTCGTCGGTTACCAAGGGAAAGAACATACGGCTAGAGCTGATTGTTTTCATTATCTTTGTTTCTTATATCTGATTGTTTTCATTATCTTTATTTTCTTTGTAAGTTGGTACAGTTTTTTATTTAGATTTTAGTGCATAATATAATTTTCTTGTTCTTATTGTTAGTATTATCTATTGTGAATGAGAAGTGATGTTGGTTTCTTTTTGATTTTGGTTTCTATTAAATGATATAATGCTCATTTGTGGATGGGTTTGTTGCCGGGTTTTATTTTTCAAATCTTATGGCAAAATGCAAAAAAAAAAAAAAAAAAAATTTTTTTTTGGCTTGTAGGACCCTATTGCTGCGGTTTTGGGTTAAAAACCGCAGCAATATTACCTCTCAGCCACCTTACTTTTCGCCAAAAAATTCATATATTGCTGCGGTTTAGCCTAAAAAACCGCAGCAATATTGGTATATATTGTTGCGGTTTAAAACCGCAGCATTATTATTAATACCTATTGCTGCGCCGTTAATTGTTGCGCGCCCCAAACCGCAGCAATAGGACACTTTTTAACCGCATCAAGTAGCCTTTATTCTACTAGTGACTATTGGCTTCATTCATTTTGCATTAAACAACCAATATTGATAATTGAATTTACTAAATATCTCTATAAATAGTTAAGTAATCCAACAACCAACATAAAAACCAATTTAAACAGCTAGTTAAATCAACCAAGTAAAACAATCAAAAATCAATTGCCAAATCCAAAGTAAAGTGTTTAGTTGAATGACTTTTTAGGTAGTTGAAAAGCCAACCATAAGGAAAAGGCCGGTTTAACATTTTCTTTTTAGTTAGCTTTTGGCTTTTATATTTCTCTTGTACTAAATAATCAGCACTAATAAGGAAACACAAATTTTAACAAATACTTTTTATAAAGAGTTGATAGTCAAACAGTTAATATAAATAACTGACTAAACCAACCAAAGTTAAACAACCAACACCATATTGCCAAACCCCTTTAATATAGAAAAGGTATTTACCTCTTAGTTGTGTGTTCTAGTATAATACAACCCACAATCGTAGTTGTAACCGAGACTCATCTTCCAGTAGTGCAAAACATGTGTTCACTATCGGTCCTCCCTTGGGTTTGACCCCTTGCTTATCCTTGCTACTTGTTAGAAGATTGTGTCGATGTATTTTATAAATTGTATTTGGAGGGGATCCTTAGGACCTTAACAACACTATAAGCCGTCCCCCTCTTCGGCTGTGAACTTAGAGATGGTGTATATTTTTAAACTTACTCATTGATGTATAATATTTTGTAATCTACTCATTATTGAATAATTCAATATGTTTTTGTTTCTCTTAACGTATATATTCTCACTTTTTATTTAGTTTTCATCCAATTAAAAGTATTATAAAAGAACAAGCACATAAATTGTAACATAAACACAAAGTCTTATAAAAGATTGTATCACGTTAGTCTTAACCTGAGACCTGACCAGCTGTAACACCCCGATAATTCTCTCTTTCTAGAAATAACTTTATAATATAAAACTTAGAGAATTATCCAGGCATTATCGCTCGTGTGATAACGTATCGGCTTACTCAGAATTTTGCAGCGGAAAACAATTTACTAAAAACCAACTTTATTAAAACTTATTAAATAAATGACAAATGTCTGAAACTAAAACACACCAACTCAAATAAACTAATATCTGAAATAACATGTTCCTACGAAAACAACTTAACTACGCTAGGTATATAAATAGTCTCTCCATTCCAGATTCCCAATGAGATGCATCTGCGAACCTGTAATGTCAATGCAACACTAACTCTGCTCACCAGAAGGATCATCACAGGATCAATAGGCAAAGCCATGATCACACACACAAACAAGCACCTAATCAGCAAAAGCTGAGTACTACATATCAGACATAAATAATCCTAAACATGATACTACAAAAATAACATACATGGATAAATAATAATATAAGCATATAATAATCTGCAGACAACTACACTGAACTAGACTCTAAACATTATTTCTTTCTTTAAATGGAATAGTTATTGGACGAGTTGACTTATCTAAGAATATGAAATACGGGAGCTACCACATATTCCAAAAATGACCTGCGATATCGAGGAACCTTTGAACTGAAGGAGGGATGGTGATCAATCCATTCCTAGAAGAGCCCATGGCACGCTCACCATGTACTCCAACCCTTAGTGTCCAACTCTAGACGTGCACTAGTCTAAAGTCAATAACTTATTCTTGTTGCACTTTATATTAATTACATCTTATTACTTGTGTTGACACAAACAAGCAAGTAACACATAATTAATAACCAAACAGTCATAACAGAATTTCTTTTATCTTCGGATTAACAAGTGATCACAACTTATCAACCAAGACTCCTTTAACTCCTTTTTATTCTTTTCTAACTTACTTGTTGAACCTAGCCAACAATAAACATTACCTTTATATAGGTATAACTTGTAACTTACCAAATAAGGTCCACGACCCTCATAAGATAATAAATAATACTCAAAGAATACATGTAATACATGATTCACTTTAACTTATATTAATTCGTACATGAATTAATAAATAAACTAACTTAACATGCTTGCATCAATCATTCCATGCAAACATTTATAATCTGATAACATAATAACTTTTAGATCACATGCTACACACAGGCAAATAACATGTAAAATAAATTCTAGCATTCACTTATATGAACAAATAGGTTCCTATACATGATACTAATATTAAAATACTCTTAGAACATGCTTCTAAACCACATAGCACGTAATAATGTACGTACCTTGTATACATAGCCTGTAGGCCACTTTTAATCGTTAAAAGTCTCCTACAACGTAATCTCCGCCTAGAAAATAAAATGATAAATTAATAACTTGAACAAAAATTACAGCAGCTTTAAAACGATCAAAACCCCTTAAAACACGTTTTAAAATCGTTTTTAAGTTCCAAACTTAAGTCATTTTTAATTCCTAGTATATTACTACTATTCTACCAATTAAAAATCCTTAAAAACTCCATAAATCATTCTTTTCTGAAATTACAGCACATATAAAATTTAATAACCATCCTCAAAACATATATAACGTATTTAAAATTACGTACTAAATAATCTCATACTTTATAATATATAATTTAGTTTTAGAATTAAAAACCCTAAAAACTCTTATTTCTATAAAACTAAAATAAACTAACATAATAAATCTGAAATTTATTATAATAATAATCATGATGACCGAAAATATTGTGTATATAAAAAGTAATTTAATTCAAACATGATAAATAATAATAAAATAACATAAAAACTAGTCTTTTAATGGAATCTTAGGAAGGAAGAAAGAAAACAACCACAACAATGGAGGAAAATGGCGCCGGCAGCAAGGGACGGCGGCAGAAATTTCGGTTCTTGAAAGGTTTGTGACGTTTCTTGTTGAACAAGAAACTTACTTGAAGAAGAAGAAACGAACTTTGAGAGAAAAGAACGTCAATGGCGCACGAATAGGAGAGATAAAAAGTCGAAGAAGTTAAGAGAGAGAAAGTTACGTGAGAATTGAGAGAAAATAATATGTAGGGTGAAATAATTTGGGTTTTTAGGATATTTATATAAAGGCTTTCCTTTATGTGCTTAGGAAAAGAGATTATGTTTAATGAAACTTGATGACTAATAAGATGGACAATTTAAGACTTTAGTCATCAAATGACTCTTTCCCTTTTTATCCTTTTGGTTTTCGATTCCATTAAACTTCTTTTCAATATACTTTTAATATTTAAACTTTATTAAAACATGCTTAATTAAAATATTTCTAATTTTATTAAGCATGAAAAATAATTTCATTTGACTTTTAAAATAGTCAACCCTTTTTAAAAGTCAAATCATTTTCCAAACTCATTTGGATTTAAATAAAACTATATAAATACTTAATATATTTATAAAATCTTTAAAATTGTGGGGGATTACAGTCTACCCCCTTAAAAGAAGTTTCGTCCCGAAACTTGACCAAAACCTCGTACTTTCAAAAATTGAACTCATCATTTCGAAAGTTTTTGAAGAAAGGTAGTGCCTCTTGTGCACTTTCCCATTTTTAAAACACTTGTGTTACTTATGAACACTTTTCTTATGCGGAGACTCTACTTCTTTGCACTAACATGTGCAAATTCCGCACATAGGCATACATATGACATGAAAATTCATAAAAATAGACAAAAGCGCGAAATTTATCGCATTCTACCCCCTTAAAGAAAACGAGTTACGCCCTCGTAACTCACCTCAAGGAATAGGTCTGGATACTTTTTCTCATATCTCTTCGGCTTCCCACGTTGCCTCTTCTGACTCGTGGTTAGACCAAAGAACTTTGACAATATGAACATCCTTGTTGCGCGTACTACGCACTTTCCTGTCGAGAATCTTGACAGGTCTTTCCTCATATGTGAGGCTACTATCTATCTAAACTCTTTCAGGCTCTAACACATGACGCTCATCAGGGATATAGCGCTTAAGTTGGGAGATATGGAATACATCATGCATCTTTTCAAACTCCATTGGCAAGCGCCAATCTATAAGCTACTTTCCCAATGCGCTCCAAAATTCATATGGGCCTACATATTTAGCACTTAGCTTGCCCTTTTTCCCAAATCTCATAACGCCTTTAGTGGGTGATACTTTCAAGAATACTTTATCACCTACAGCAAACTCATCTTCGCGCGTTTTAAATCTGCATAACTTTTCTGCCTATCTTGCGCAGCTTGAATTCGAGCCTGAATTATCGACATTCTTGACGGTCTCCTCAATAAATTCGTCCCCAAACTATATTTTCACTAAAGTCATTCCAGCAAATGGGACTTCTACATTTCCGTCCATATAATGCCTCAAAGGTGCCATCTTTATACTCGCATGGTAACTATTTTGTAAGAAAACTCAATCAAATCTAATTGGTCCTCCCAACTTCCTTGAAAATCATGCACAAGCTCTCAACATATCCTCCATAGTCTGATTAGTCCTCTCAGTCTGACCATCGGTCGCAGGGTGAAAGGCGTACTCATTTTCAATGTTGTGGTTTATTGGACCTTTTTCCAAAACTTCGATAGAAATCTAGAGTCACGTCGAAATAATGTCCTTTGGAACTCCTGCAATCTCACTACATGCTTGATATAGGTCTTAGCGAGTTGCTTCTTTTCCATGTCTCCTTAATAGGTATGAAACGCGGACTTGGTCAGTCTATCCACATAACCCAAATGGTATCATTTCCACTCTCGTCTTGGTAAGGCAGTCACAAAGTCCATAGAAATAGAATCCCACTTCCATCCAGGACCTCTAACGATTGAACTTTCCCCATGGTCTCTTATGGTCTATCTTCACTTTCTGACAGGTTAGCACTTAGACACATATTCAGCTACCTCTCTCTTCATGTTTGGCCACCAATAGATACACCTTAAGGTCTTATTAAACTTGTCACCCCAGGGTGCACAGAATATGAAGTATTATGCCTTTCGTCCATAAGACATTTCTTAAGGTCGTTGCACTTTTGTGGTACACACCACCTCCCTTTAAACCTTAGACTCCATCATCATGAATCTTGAAGTCTACTTCCTTTTCTTGCTTCATTTTCTCCTTGATCTTGCTAGGTGCTCATCCCAACTTGACCCTCAATAATCTCGTCGAAAACTGACACACCCAAAGAAAGATTACTAAGTCTAGCCTCACTTTCCCCAGGATTTAAAATTTCTAAGCTCAACCTTTGCATATCTCACACAACTCCTCAGGGACTATCAAAGTACTCAAGCTATGACTCGATTTCCTACTCAAGGCGTCAGCACCACATTGCTTTCCCCTCATGATACTGGATGTCTAGTCATAATCCTTAATCAACTCTAGCCATCTTCTCTGCTCATATTCAAGTCTTTTTGGGTAAAATGTACTTCAAGCTCTTATGGTCTGTAAATATCTTACAAGTTGCTCCATAAAGATAATGTCTCCAAATTTTCAATGCAAACACTATGGAGCTAACTCTAATCATGGGTAGGGTAATTAGCCTCATAAGGTTTCAATTGACGCGACGCATAAGCTATTACCTTACCATTCTGTTGAACACACAACCCAAACCATTTTTCGAAGCATCACTATAGACCTCAAATCCCTCATTCCATCAGGTAGGGTTAAAACAGGTGCGAGTTTAAACGATCCTTCAAGATCTGAAAGCTTCCTCACACTTTCATTCCACTCAAACTTGACTCCTTTTTCATCAAATTGTCATAGGTCTTGCTATCTTCGAGAAATCTCTCACAAATCTCCTATAATAGCCAGCTAAACCCAAGAAACTCCTAATGTCTGACACACTCTTTGGAGTTGGCCACTCACTCACAGCTTGAATCTTAGCAGGATCTACTGAGACTCCTTCCTTAGACACAAATGACCCAAAATGCTACTTTCTCCAACGAAACTCACACTTAGAGAACTTGGCATTAGTTGGTTCTTCCTCAAAGTCTCCAAAATAATCCTCAAATGTTCATCATGCTCGTTTCATTCCTCGAATATATCAAAATGTCATCAATGAAAACCACTACGAACTTATCAAAAACTCATGAAAGATCCTATTCATCAAGTCCATAAATATGCAGGAGCATTGGTTAACCCAAATGGCATTACAGTGAACTCTAGTGACCATAACGCGTTCTAAAGGCAGTCTTAGGTACATCCTTATCGCTACCCTCAATTGATGATATCCGAACGTAAGTCAATCTTCGAGAACACACTCGCTCCATTCAATTGTCGAATAGGTCATCTATTCTAGGCAAAGGGTACTTGTTCTTTGATGGTAACATTGTTCAACTCCCTATAGTCGATACATAACCTCATACTCCATCCTTTTTCTTTACGAACAAACAGGAGCTCCCCAAGGTGATGCACTAGGCCTATATAACCTTTATCAAAAGTTCTTGCAATTGTCTTTCAACTCACTCATCTCAGGAGGTGCCATTCTATAGGGTGCCTTAGATATAGGTGCAGTTCCAGGAACTAAGTCTATGGTAAACTCAACAGCCCTTGCAGGCGGCATACCTGAAATTTCACTCGGAAATACATCCATAAACTCGTTCACTATTGGAACATCCTCAAGTTTTAACTCAGCTTCCTTACTCACATCTGCACGCTACAAAGAATAAGCTCACACCCCTTTCTCATCAACTTCTGCACTTGCATAGCAGAGATAACCCAAATTCTTGGTTTCCCAAACGTCTATAGAGGTCAATTTTCCCAAAGGGTTTCTCAACACTACCTTTTGAATCTCACAATCAATGTTAGCCTTGTAAAGACTCAACCAGTTTATCCCAAGAATCACATTTAGGTCTCCCAAATTGAATTCTATTAAGTCAGATGGAAAAACACAGCCTCCTATCTTCAAAGGCAGGTTTCTAAACAACTTGGTACACCTTATGATTTCTCCATAGGAATACTAATAGGCAATCAAACACTTAAATCTACTAAACCCAATTGAATTTCCTCAGTCAAACCTTGCTCAAATCACTGAGCCTTTAACTCCTCAATGGTTATTACCTCAAATGGAAATCTAGACAATGCTATGAACTTGCTATAATACTTAGAGATAGTCATACTTCTCATCCTAAGGTTGATAAACTCTTGGACCTTTAGTTTCCTCAAAAAGCAGGGTAAAATTTTCTCTTAAAGCACAATAAAGGATTCCCAATAAACTCTTCATAATACTAAGTCTAGTCTCATTCTCTTTCCACCATAAGTCAGTCTCATCTTTCAGATACAGTATAACTTAAGTTTCATATTCTCAGGACAGTTCGCGGCCCAAAAAAATCTTTTCAAACTCCCTAATTCAACTCTCTAAGAGGATAGGGTCAGCTTACCCTTTAAGGTACGGCGGTTTAATCTTAGCTATCTCTCAAACATGTCCCATCAAAATCGGGACTCTCAGGTCTTTCTTGAGTCGAATTCTCTGCCAATAGGCGAATAGCAGAAGCTAAGGCATCATTGTTGTTTGACACTCTACTTCGCGATTGAAACTTAACGTAACTCTACTTTAGGTGCCAGCATAACTTATATGTCCATCTAATAAGGCAACATTTGATTTGATCATTAAAGATCGCATCAACAAACAATTTCACTAGTTCCAACATGAAATGTTCTCTAATAATCACATAATCGTTCATGTAAAGTATATTCGCATCAACGTGCAAGTAGAAACAAGCAAGAATATAATCACATGATGAAAAGAATAATAATAAAAAAAAATATTTCCCATCACGTGCCCAGAATAAATTATTCTTACTCGCTCATATAAATAAATAATAGATTTCATTCCTCAATCGATAAAGAATATTCTCCCAATCCAAAATAACCAACTTATTCCTCAACAATATCAGAATAAGGAAATTTAACCCATTGTAGCTTGACTACTTCCAACAACTTATCTTAAAGCATAAATAAATACTCTATGGAATTATACCATCATTCTCATCCTTATTTCCTTTATACTTTTATGGAGTAAACATTTCATCTTCAAAGTCTCCAAAGTCTTCAATAATAATAATAATAATAATAGTAATAATAATAACTTGAATTCCTAGATCTAGTAGATCTTCGAATCCTTTTGGAGTGATGTCCATTTTCATCCATCTCTAAAACATTCACATCGCTCAAATATGGTCTCCAAGTAATATTGTAGATGTCCTTTCAGGTTTGCGCTCTAGTATGATCAAACTCTTGAATTACTTCATATATCGCTAACAGGGATGTCTACTTTTAACACATAACACATAATGCTCTCTAAGCTAGTGTAACTATAACTTCCAGGCTCATGACATCGAACATTCTCATCATCACTCAATACAATTTGGTTATGATAGACTTCCTACTCTATTAACTTGCCTGACAGACATGGTTAGAGATTTACAACACAATAAACCATAGTGGTTTAGCACTCTCTCTAACGTGTTCCCACAAGATAATAGGGGTAAATAAAAAAAAAGGCATGAACATATAACACTTTGCAGGCAAGAAAATGTAAACAGTTAGCAGGAAGGAAAATAATGTTCATGCATCATAACAGGAAAGTATAATAGTGTAATGCATCATCACAGGAAGAAAAGACAATATGCACTATTTGCAGGGAAGAAAATAATAATGATGCTGAACTAACTTTCTAATGCAAGCATATAATGTTGCTATCTTATATGTCCTTCCTATACTACCCATTCTCACAATGCAATACTATAAACTTTAAAGGCATGAAAAATAATGCAGACACTTTTATAAATAATATTACTTAAGTGCCTGAAAAAAAATTTCGAATAAAAAAAAAATTCGAACCTCTGAATTTTCGGAAAATTTTTTTCGACTCGACAAATAATAATAAAAAATTTCGGACTTAATATTCGAGAGAAAAAAAAAATTTCGAGTCCATGCATTTCCGAAAAATTTCGAACCTTCAAGATTTCCAATAAAAAAAATTTCGGTATATGAAAAAAAAAGATTTTTGGTTCTAAAAAAAAAATATACTCTATGTCTAAGTTTTCGAAATGAATACGTAGGAGCAATTCTAAGATTTCCTTCAAATAACTAATAAGCTAAATAACTTAGTAAGCTAGCTAGCTAGTTAGTGAGGCGCCCATAAGTCTTAAACTAACCTAAAGCTCCCAGTTACCACTTTGTAACACCACGATAATTCTCTCTTTCTAGAAATAACTTTATAATATAAAACTTAGAGAATTACCCAGGCATTATCGCCCGTGTGATAACGTATCGGCATACTCAGAATTTTGCAGCGGAAAACAATTTACTAAAAACCAACTTTATTAAAACTTATTAAATAAATGACAAGTGTCTGAAACTAAAACACACTAACTCAAATAAACTAATATCTGAAATAACTTGTTCCTACGAAAACAACTTAACTACGCTATGTATATAAATAGTCTCTCCATTCCAGATTCCCAATGAGATGCATCTGCGAACCTGTAATGTCAATGCAACCCTGACTCTGCTCACCAGAAGGATCATCACAGGATCAATAGGCAAAGCCATGATCACACACACAAACAAGCACGTAATCAGCAAATCTGAATACTACATATCAGACATAAATAATCCTAAACATGATACTACAAAAATAACATACATGGATAAATAATAATATAAGCATATAATAATCTGCAGACAACTACACTGAACTAGACTCTAAACATTATTTCTTTCTTTAAATGGAATAGTTATTAGACGATTATCTAAAAATATGAAATACGGGAGCTACCACATATTCCAAAAATGACCTGCGATATCGAGGAACCTTTGAACTGAAAGAGGGATGGTGATCAATCCATTCCTAGAAGAGCCCATGGCACGCTCACCATGTACTCCAACCCTTAGTGTCCAACTCTAGACGTGCACTAGTCTAAAGTCTATAACTTATTCTCGTTGCACTTTACATTAATTACATCTTATTACTTGTGTTGACACAAACAAGCAAGTAACACATAATTAATAACCAAACAGTCATAACATAATTTCTTTTATCTTCGGATTAACAAGTGATCACAACTTATCAACCAAGACTCCTTTAACTCCTTTTTATTCTTTTCTAACTTACTTGTTGAACCTAGCCAATAATAAACATTACCTTTATATAGGTATAACTTGTAGCTTACCAAATAAGGTCCACAGGACCACGACCCTCATAAGATAATAAATAATACTCAAAGAATACATGTAATACATGATTTACTTTAACTTATATTAATTCGTACACGAATTAATAAATAAACTAACTTAACATGCTTGCATCAATCATTCCATACAAACATTTATAATCTGATAACATAATAACTTTTAGATCACATGCTGCACACAGGCATATAACATGTAAAATAAATTCTAGCATTCACATATATGAACAAATAGGTTCCTATACATGATACTAATATTAAAATACTCTTAGAACATGCTTCTAAACCATATAGCACGTAAATAATGTACGTACCTTGTATACACTAGCCTGTAGGCCACTTTTAAGTCGTTAAAAGTCTCCTACAACGTAATCTCCGCCTAGAAAATGAAATGACTAATATTAATAACTTGAACCAAAAATTACAGCAGCTTTAAAACGATCAAAACCCCTTAAAACACGTTTTAAAAATCGTTTTTAATTTCCAAACTTAAGTCATTTTTAATTCCTAGTATAGTACTACTATTCTAGCGATTAAAAATCCTTAAAAACTCCATAAATCATTCTTTTCTGAAATTACAGCACCTACAAAATTTAATAACCATCCTCGAAACATATATAACGTATTTAAAATTACGTACTAAATAAATCTCATACTTTATAATATATAACTTTAGTTTTTAGAAATTAAAAACCCTAAAAACTCTTAATTCTATGATTAAAACTAAAAATAAACTCAATATAATAAATCTGAAATTTATTATAATAATAATCATGATGACCGAAAATATATGTGTATATGAAACAGTAATTTAATTAGCAAACATGATAAATAATAATAAAATAACATAAAAACTAGTCTTTTAATGGAATCTTAGGAAGGAAGAAAGAAAACAACCGACAACAATGGAGGCAAAACTGGCGCCGACAGCACAACAGCAGCAAGGGGATCGGCGGTCAGAAATTTCGGTTCTTGAAAAGGTTTGTAACGTTTCTTGTTGAACAAGAAAGGTTACTTGAAGAAGAAGAAACGAACTTTGAGAGAAAAGAACGTCAATGGCGCACGAAGAGGAGAGAGAAAAAGTCGAAGAAGTTAAGAGAGAGAAAGTGACGTGTTAATTGAGAGAAAATAATGTGTAGGGTGAAATAATTTGGGTTTTTAGGATATTTATATAAAGGATTTTCTTTATGGGCTTAGGAAAAGAGATTATGTTTAATGAAACTTGATGACTAATAAGATGGACAATTTAAGACTTTAGTCATCAAATGACTCTTTCCCTTTTTATCCCTTTTTGGATTTTCGATTCCATTAAACTTCCTTTTCAATATACTTTTAATATTTAAAAATTTTATTTAAACATGCTTAATTAAAATATATCTAATTTTATTAAGCCATGAAAAATAATTTCATTTGACATTTAAAATAGTCAACCCTATCTAAAAGTCAAAGCATTTTCCCAAACTCATTTGGATTTAAATACAACTATATAAATACTTAAATATATTTATAAAAATTCTTTAAAATTGTGGGGGATTACACCAGCCCAAGAGATATATATTTTTAGAACACGGAGTGCGTCTCACAAATTCTCACGATAATATTTTGGTGAATTAGTTAATCTTTTTGGCGAATTTGTTAAGTATTTTAGCACAATAGTTTAGAGTTGTCTTTATGTAGACTTCCATTGTTTTTTTAGTTAACATATTCAATACATTAGTTAGTGTTATTCTATAATTAGTTAAGTTTAATTGAGCATTATTTTGGTTTCTAATATAAACGAAGAAATAATTTTTTTACAAATCTAGAATGTCAAATAGAAAAGACAACATGAAAAAATAACTTAAAATAACCTAGCATTTGGAGTAATTATGGTACCAATTTCAGTTTAGTTCTTGGAATTTATTTTTTTTCATCTTCTCAAAATGACTTTTGATTTCTTGCACTTCCTTTCTTTGTTTTTGAACCATATGGGTATAAAATAACCAATGTAGTTATACTTGATGAACATCGTTCTTCTACAATTGGTTTTGTAGTTAAGACTTTGTTTATAATTGTAGTACACAACAAGAATGTCAGCCTTTAGCGTCCGCAAAAATCAGACGCTAAAAATGTGGGATCTTCAACGGACGCTAAAAGTCTGATGCAAAACCCCTGGTCGCTAATACTTCAATTAGAGTCCGATAAGCGGTCGCTAAAAATTTAGCATCTGATTTCTGAAGTTTAGCGTCTGCTAAGGCTTCGGATGCTAAATAGCGTCTGCAAAGGCTGCAGACGCTATTTAGCGTCCGCAGCAGTAGCATACGCTATTTAGCATCCGTTACGACGGACGCTAATTTGCAAAAAGCGGTCGCTAATTACTCGACTTCTGGTGAGATTCACTTTGCATAGAGCGGACGCTAATTTCACATGGCGGACGCTAATTGTTTTTTTTTTTCTTTTGAAAATAACGCTAATTGTATTTGAATAGTTTTTAACCTGTTTCATTTTCCAACAAAATATACTCAAGCCATCCGTTAATGCGCCGAATTCTGCACTAATGACCTGTTTGCATTAATTAGAAATTCATACATACACTAACATAAATTCATACATACATAAACATAAGTTAACAGTCTTAACTAAATTATATGTTCTCACGTCCGAAATATATACAAGATAGATATTGTAAGCAATCGTAGGAGCCTAAGTCGCAAACGCATCACCACCGCCGGTGGGGGGGTCTCGAGGCCCGGTAAAGGGGAAGGAACCACCACACTGGCTCATCATCTGGCTGTAGGTCTCCATAGTCGCCCTCATCTGTGCCAGGTACTCCTTATGCACTATGCGCTCCTCCTCTCTCTCCATTTGCCTGGCGAGGCGTTCCTCTTCTCTCTCCTTCTGTATCCGCTCACGTTCTCTTTACAACTCGGCTCTCTCTTTCTCGAACCTCGCAAACAACTGAGAAAACATGAAAGGAGTGCAACTAGAGGACGAACTACCTCCCCCGCTCGAAGACCTCTCAAAATAGAGGTCTGCACTCGTCCCCAAACCATGAACCCACCCTTATAAAAATACATATATTTTATAGGCTTATATTATGAGTATTAGTTCAATTTAATTTCAATGGATAATTGAGGTTTTTAAGCATACTGTGAGGAATAGTGATTCAATAAATTACAAATTATGGGAAAAGTTATATGCAGCCCTTAGGGTTGCATATAAGAAGTTAAAAATGAAAAAAATGCATTAATTGATCTTTTAAGCAGTTGATGCATAATTTTTTCATAAATTCACAACTTCGTTCTTTTTATTTTAGGTAGTGTATTTATTTCATATATGCAGCTCTAAGGGCTGCATATAGCATAATCCATGAATTATAAATTGATATTATCTGATGATTTTAGTTTATCTCCGTAATTATTTATCATCACAACTAATTGTGAGGGCCAAAAAAATGAAAAAAAATGAATATTCTCTAAATTTCTTAATTCTTTTATGGTTTGTTAATGCATGTTATTTGAAATTCTAAATTGATAGTGAGAAACTCTTTCAACCTTTGCTTTATAATTGTATGAAAATTACTTTAGTCATCAATTTATATTTTCAATTGTAAGTCTCCTATTTTTACCTAATTTTATGTATTTTTTTTTATTAATATAGAACTTTACTTATTACCCACTTGCTAGTTTCATATGCACGCGATGAGTGCGAAGACATATTAACATTAATATCGACAGTAAAAGGCTAAATGCACTTATACTATTTTATTGTAGTTTAATTTGATCATTCACAACTTTTTTTCAATGTGATAAATGAATGTGTACCATAATGTACTATAAGTTGATATTATTGGATGATATATGCTAATATCTTTGATATATGTGTAATTCAATGCGTAACATTACATTGAGAAATTGGATGGTATAAGCCTATTTCTTTGATATATTTGAGTTATTAACATATAAATAATATTGAGATGGATTATCCCAACTAATAGAAACGACCGCTATGAGCCTTTAGTTAAAAAAATGATAAATTATCCTGATCGACACATAAGACAATTATAAAAGGCAAAAAATAAAAAGATGAGACTCTCTCCTTTTTTTTGGTATGTTTATGTTAATGTATTATGTTCTTTGAAATTGTGATAGCAATTGAAATATTAGTTAGAAAGAAACTTTGTAAGTTATTACTTTTAAATTGTTTGGACTTACTTTAGTTAGATTAGTTTAATTTTCAATCAAAAATATCTCTTTTTAAGCATATTTTTTTGGGAAATATTTTATGTGTATATAACATCTTATTCTAAGTTAGGCAATCTTAAGTTTCCTTATTAGTTATTACACATAAATATAGATCAAGAAGGAATTGAATAATTAGCATTTTTTGATAAATGAAGGGTTGAAAAATAATCTTACAGGAGGACACCGTAACTCGCCCCTTGGCTTATTGATGTATTTAATCTTCTAAAAGACTAAATTACAAGTGCGGAAGCTAACAGAAATAAAGGATTGTGCTTAGTTGATTTTCGATAAAGAATTTAATCACCACGAATATCAAACTAAGGGTTGGATAGGCTTTTATGTCAATTCCATAAAGAATTTAATCACCAAGAATAACATAAAAGGTTCGAATTGTTTGATTAGCATAAAGGCAAAGCCACCAACTAAACAAAACAAAACTGGATAGTACTTAGTTTATTCAATGATAAAGGCTAAGCCACCACAAGGAATAAATCTAAGGGTTTTGAATGCGTAAAGGCTAAGCCACCAGCACTCAAGAGGATTTGGGTAAACACTCAAACTCACAAAATTATTATATTCACCATCTAAATATGAACTACATAGACTCTATTTATACTAGTTTAATTATGCTAATCCTAGTAGGAAAGAAATAACCTAATGCTACTAGGAAAACATAATAAACTATAACCCTAATAGGCTTAGGACAAGTCCCTAAGTCCTAGACTCTCTAGACTCTTTGAATCATGTAAAATCCATCGTTTTAAGAACGTAGGCAAAACCATGATTCCTAATACAAGTAGAACTAGGAAAGCAATAAAGATATGAGTTCTAACATAACTAGAACTCTACACACTTCTATTTGAAATCATGCCTCAAGAGTATCCAAGAACAAGTATCCACATCATCTCATGCATCATACTCCCCTTCTTGAAAAAATTCGTCCACGGATTTTGCCATTCCCGGAGATTTGATCCATTAATTTGCCTGTAAACTGCCCAGAACTTTGATGCAAGTAAAAGTGAAGAATACCAGGCAAAACAACTCGAAATCACGTAAAATTCTTCCAGGACCTAGATCTATGTGTCTGCAACACTCGACCAAAATTTCATTGAAAAATTCAAAGCCAATTGTTTGCAGTTTTAAATCTCGCAACACTGTGCCAGATTAACCCGGTTTTTGACCAATTCGAAAGATCAGTCTCGAACATATACCAAATCAACTTCAAACCTTACGAAATTTTAGGATAGCAAAGTAGACAAATAGTAGTCCAATTTAGGATCAAGAATCACCCAAAAATTCGTTTGGAGGTGGGAGAACGAAGCTCTCAAATTTACCCCAAAAAACTGGCTGTTACGGAAGGTTTTTTTCTTGGATGTTTTTGTGGATCTTGGATGATTTTCTTTCACCACTTGACAATGAATAATGATGTCCTTCGATGAAACTTTGTGAAAAATCAAAAATCTTGGAAAAAAGATTTGATCTTTAAGACTTTCTTGAAGATCTAATACTCCCCCTTAAAGGAAAAAATTTCGAGCAATAGTATGAACTGGATGAAAGCTCGAAAGGCCTTCTTCAATGGATGTCACCAAAGCTCTTGATACCATATGATGTATTTAATCTACTAAAATAGATCAAATACAAGTGCGGAAGCTAACAGAAATAAAGGATTGTACTTAGTTGATTTTCGATAAAGAATTTAATCACCACGAATATCAAACTAAGGGTTGGATAGGCTTTTATGTCAATTCCATAAAGAATTTAATCACCAAGAATAACATAAAAGGTTCGAATTGTTTGATTAGCATAAAGGCAAAGCCACCAACTAAACAAAACAAAACTGGATAGTACTTAGTTTATTCAATGATAAAGGCTAAGCCACCACAAGGAATAAATCTAAGGGTTTTGAATGCGTAAAGGCTAAGCCACCAGCACTCAAGAGGATTTGGGTAAACACTCAAACTCACAAAATTATTATATTCACCATCTAAATATGAACTACATAGACTCTATTTATACTAGTTTAATTATGCTAATCCTAGTAGGAAAAAATAACCTAATGCTACTAGGAAAACATAATAAACTATAACCCTAATAGGCTTAGGACAAGTCCCTAAGTCCTAGACTCTCTAGACTCTTTGAATCATGTAAAATCCATCGTTTTAAGAACGTAGGCAAAACCATGATTCCTAATACAAGTAGAACTAGGAAAGCAATAAAGATATGAGTTCTAACATAACTAGAACTCTACACACTTCTATTTGAAATCATGCCTCAAGAGTATCCAAGAACAAGTATCCACATCATCTCATGCATCATACTCCCCTTCTTGAAAAAATTCGTCCACGGATTTTGCCATTCCCGGAGATTTGATCCATTAATTTGCCTGTAAACTGCCCAGAACTTTGATGCAAGTAAAAGTGAAGAATACCAGGCAAAACAACTCGAAATCACGTAAAATTCTTCCAGGACCTAGATCTATGTGTCTGCAACACTCGACCAAAATTTCATTGAAAAATTCAAAGCCAATTGTTTGCAGTTTTAAATCTCGCAACACTGTGCCAGATTAACCCGGTTTTTGACCAATTCGAAAGATCAGTCTCGAACATATACCAAATCAACTTCAAACCTTACGAAATTTTAGGATAGCAAAGTAGACAAATAGTAGTCCAATTTAGGATCAAGAATCACCCAAAAATTCGTTTGGAGGGGGAGAACGAAGCTCTCAAATTTACCCCAAAAAACTGGCTGTTACGGAAGGTTTTTTTCTTGGATGTTTTTGTGGATCTTGGATGATTTTCTTTCACCACTTGACAATGAATAATGATGTCCTTCGATGAAACTTTGTGAAAAATCAAAAATCTTGGAAAAAAGATTTGATCTTTAAGACTTTCTTGAAGATCTAATACTCCCCCTTAAAGGAAAAAATTTCGAGCAATAGTATGAACTGGATGAAAGCTCGAAAGGCCTTCTTCAATGGATGTCACCAAAGCTCTTGATACCATATGATGTATTTAATCTACTAAAATAGATCAAATACAAGTGCGGAAGCTAACAGAAATAAAGGATTGTACTTAGTTGATTTTCGATAAAGAATTTAATCACCACGAATATCAAACTAAGGGTTGGATAGGCTTTTATGTCAATTCCATAAAGAATTTAATCACCAAGAATAACATAAAAGGTTCGAATTGTTTGATTAGCATAAAGGCAAAGCCACCAACTAAACAAAACAAAACTGGATAGTACTTAGTTTATTCAATGATAAAGGCTAAGCCACCACAAGGAATAAATCTAAGGGTTTTGAATGCGTAAAGGCTAAGCCACCAGCACTCAAGAGGATTTGGGTAAACACTCAAACTCACAAAATTATTATTATTCACCATCTAAATATGAACTACATAGACTCTATTTATACTAGTTTAATTATGCTAATCCTAGTAGGAAAGAAATAACCTAATGCTACTAGGAAAACATAATAAACTATAACCCTAATAGGCTTAGGACAAGTCCCTAAGTCCTAGACTCTCTAGACTCTTTGAATCATGTAAAATCCATCGTTTTAAGAACGTAGGCAAAACCATGATTCCTAATACAAGTAGAACTAGGAAAGCAATAAAGATATGAGTTCTAACATAACTAGAACTCTACACACTTCTATTTGAAATCATGCCTCAAGAGTATCCAAGAACAAGTATCCACATCATCTCATGCATCATACTCCCCTTCTTGAAAAAATTCGTCCACGGATTTTGCCATTCCCGGAGATTTGATCCATTAATTTGCCTGTAAACTGCCCAGAACTTTGATGCAAGTAAAAGTGAAGAATACCAGGCAAAACAACTCGAAATCACGTAAAATTCTTCCAGGACCTAGATCTATGTGTCTGCAACACTCGACCAAAATTTCATTGAAAAATTCAAAGCCAATTGTTTGCAGTTTTAAATCTCGCAACACTGTGCCAGATTAACCCGGTTTTTGACCAATTCGAAAGATCAGTCTCGAACATATACCAAATCAACTTCAAACCTTACGAAATTTTAGGATAGCAAAGTAGACAAATAGTAGTCCAATTTAGGATCAAGAATCACCCAAAAATTCGTTTGGAGGTGGGAGAACGAAGCTCTCAAATTTACCCCAAAAAACTGGCTGTTACGGAAGGTTTTTTTCTTGGATGTTTTTGTGGATCTTGGATGATTTTCTTCACCACTTGACAATGAATAATGATGTCCTTCGATGAAACTTTGTGAAAAATCAAAAATCTTGGAAAAAAGATTTGATCTTTAAGACTTTCTTGAAGATCTAATACTCCCCCTTAAAGGAAAAAATTTCGAGCAATAGTATGAACTGGATGAAAGCTCGAAAGGCCTTCTTCAATGGATGTCACCAAAGCTCTTGATACCATATGATGTATTTAATCTACTAAAATAGATCAAATACAAGTGCGGAAGCTAACAGAAATAAAGGATTGTACTTAGTTGATTTTCGATAAAGAATTTAATCACCACGAATATCAAACTAAGGGTTGGATAGGCTTTTATGTCAATTCCATAAAGAATTTAATCACCAAGAATAACATAAAAGGTTCGAATTGTTTGATTAGCATAAAGGCAAAGCCACCAACTAAACAAAACAAAACTGGATAGTACTTAGTTTATTCAATGATAAAGGCTAAGCCACCACAAGGAATAAATCTAAGGGTTTTGAATGCGTAAAGGCTAAGCCACCAGCACTCAAGAGGATTTGGGTAAACACTCAAACTCACAAAATTATTATTATTCACCATCTAAATATGAACTACATAGACTCTATTTATACTAGTTTAATTATGCTAATCCTAGTAGGAAAGAAATAACCTAATGCTACTAGGAAAACATAATAAACTATAACCCTAATAGGCTTAGGACAAGTCCCTAAGTCCTAGACTCTCTAGACTCTTTGAATCATGTAAAATCCATCGTTTTAAGAACGTAGGCAAAACCATGATTCCTAATACAAGTAGAACTAGGAAAGCAATAAAGATATGAGTTCTAACATAACTAGAACTCTACACACTTCTATTTGAAATCATGCCTCAAGAGTATCCAAGAACAAGTATCCACATCATCTCATGCATCATACTCCCCTTCTTGAAAAAATTCGTCCACGGATTTTGCCATTCCCGGAGATTTGATCCATTAATTTGCCTGTAAACTGCCCAGAACTTTGATGCAAGTAAAAGTGAAGAATACCAGGCAAAACAACTCGAAATCACGTAAAATTCTTCCAGGACCTAGATCTATGTGTCTGCAACACTCGACCAAAATTTCATTGAAAAATTCAAAGCCAATTGTTTGCAGTTTTAAATCTCGCAACACTGTGCCAGATTAACCCGGTTTTTGACCAATTCGAAAGATCAGTCTCGAACATATACCAAATCAACTTCAAACCTTACGAAATTTTAGGATAGCAAAGTAGACAAATAGTAGTCCAATTTAGGATCAAGAATCACCCAAAAATTCGTTTGGAGGTGGGAGAACGAAGCTCTCAAATTTACCCCAAAAAACTGGCTGTTACGGAAGGTTTTTTTCTTGGATGTTTTTGTGGATCTTGGATGATTTTCTTTCACCACTTGACAATGAATAATGATGTCCTTCGATGAAACTTTGTGAAAAATCAAAAATCTTGGAAAAAAGATTTGATCTTTAAGACTTTCTTGAAGATCTAATACTCCCCCTTAAAGGAAAAAATTTCGAGCAATAGTATGAACTGGATGAAAGCTCGAAAGGCCTTCTTCAATGGATGTCACCAAAGCTCTTGATACCATATGATGTATTTAATCTACTAAAATAGATCAAATACAAGTGCGGAAGCTAACAGAAATAAAGGATTGTACTTAGTTGATTTTCGATAAAGAATTTAATCACCACGAATATCAAACTAAGGGTTGGATAGGCTTTTATGTCAATTCCATAAAGAATTTAATCACCAAGAATAACATAAAAGGTTCGAATTGTTTGATTAGCATAAAGGCAAAGCCACCAACTAAACAAAACAAAACTGGATAGTACTTAGTTTATTCAATGATAAAGGCTAAGCACACAAGGAATAAATCTAAGGGTTTTGAATGCGTAAAGGCTAAGCCAACCAAGCACTCAAGAGGATTTGGGTAAACACTCAAACTCACAAAATTATTATTATTCACCATCTAAATATGAACTACATAGACTCTATTTATACTAGTTTAATTATGCTAATCCTAGTAGGAAAGAAATAACCTAATGCTACTAGGAAAACATAATAAACTATAACCCTAATAGGCTTAGGACAAGTCCCTAAGTCCTAGACTCTCTAGACTCTTTGAATCATGTAAAATCCATCGTTTTAAGAACGTAGGCAAAACCATGATTCCTAATACAAGTAGAACTAGGAAAGCAATAAAGATATGAGTTCTAACATAACTAGAACTCTACACACTTCTATTTGAAATCATGCCTCAAGAGTATCCAAGAACAAGTATCCACATCATCTCATGCATCATACTCCCCTTCTTGAAAAAATTCGTCCACGGATTTTGCCATTCCCGGAGATTTGATCCATTAATTTGCCTGTAAACTGCCCAGAACTTTGATGCAAGTAAAAGTGAAGAATACCAGGCAAAACAACTCGAAATCACGTAAAATTCTTCCAGGACCTAGATCTATGTGTCTGCAACACTCGACCAAAATTTCATTGAAAAATTCAAAGCCAATTGTTTGCAGTTTTAAATCTCGCAACACTGTGCCAGATTAACCCGGTTTTTGACCAATTCGAAAGATCAGTCTCGAACATATACCAAATCAACTTCAAACCTTACGAAATTTTAGGATAGCAAAGTAGACAAATAGTAGTCCAATTTAGGATCAAGAATCACCCAAAAATTCGTTTGGAGGTGGGAGAACGAAGCTCTCAAATTTACCCCAAAAAACTGGCTGTTACGGAAGGTTTTTTTCTTGGATGTTTTTGTGGATCTTGGATGATTTTCTTTCACCACTTGACAATGAATAATGATGTCCTTCGATGAAACTTTGTGAAAAATCAAAAATCTTGGAAAAAAGATTTGATCTTTAAGACTTTCTTGAAGATCTAATACTCCCCTTAAAGGAAAAAATTTCGAGCAATAGTATGAACTGGATGAAAGCTCGAAAGGCCTTCTTCAATGGATGTCACCAAAGCTCTTGATACCATATGATGTATTTAATCTACTAAAATAGATCAAATACAAGTGCGGAAGCTAACAGAAATAAAGGATTGTACTTAGTTGATTTTCGATAAAGAATTTAATCACCACGAATATCAAACTAAGGGTTGGATAGGCTTTTATGTCAATTCCATAAAGAATTTAATCACCAAGAATAACATAAAAGGTTCGAATTGTTTGATTAGCATAAAGGCAAAGCCACCAACTAAACAAAACAAAACTGGATAGTACTTAGTTTATTCAATGATAAAGGCTAAGCCACCACAAGGAATAAATCTAAGGGTTTTGAATGCGTAAAGGCTAAGCCACCAGCACTCAAGAGGATTTGGGTAAACACTCAAACTCACAAAATTATTATTATTCACCATCTAAATATGAACTACATAGACTCTATTTATACTAGTTTAATTATGCTAATCCTAGTAGGAAAGAAATAACCTAATGCTACTAGGAAAACATAATAAACTATAACCCTAATAGGCTTAGGACAAGTCCCTAAGTCCTAGACTCTCTAGACTCTTTGAATCATGTAAAATCCATCGTTTTAAGAACGTAGGCAAAACCATGATTCCTAATACAAGTAGAACTAGGAAAGCAATAAAGATATGAGTTCTAACATAACTAGAACTCTACACACTTCTATTTGAAATCATGCCTCAAGAGTATCCAAGAACAAGTATCCACATCATCTCATGCATCATACTCCCCTTCTTGAAAAAATTCGTCCACGGATTTTGCCATTCCCGGAGATTTGATCCATTAATTTGCCTGTAAACTGCCCAGAACTTTGATGCAAGTAAAAGTGAAGAATACCAGGCAAAACAACTCGAAATCACGTAAAATTCTTCCAGGACCTAGATCTATGTGTCTGCAACACTCGACCAAAATTTCATTGAAAAATTCAAAGCCAATTGTTTGCAGTTTTAAATCTCGCAACACTGTGCCAGATTAACCCGGTTTTTGACCAATTCGAAAGATCAGTCTCGAACATATACCAAATCAACTTCAAACCTTACGAAATTTTAGGATAGCAAAGTAGACAAATAGTAGTCCAATTTAGGATCAAGAATCACCCAAAAATTCGTTTGGAGGTGGGAGAACGAAGCTCTCAAATTTACCCCAAAAAACTGGCTGTTACGGAAGGTTTTTTTCTTGGATGTTTTTGTGGATCTTGGATGATTTTTTTCACCACTTGACAATGAATAATGATGTCCTTCGATGAAACTTTGTGAAAAATCAAAAATCTTGGAAAAAAGATTTGATCTTTAAGACTTTCTTGAAGATCTAATACTCCCCCTTAAAGGAAAAAATTTCGAGCAATAGTATGAACTGGATGAAAGCTCGAAAGGCCTTCTTCAATGGATGTCACCAAAGCTCTTGATACCATATGATGTATTTAATCTACTAAAATAGATCAAATACAAGTGCGGAAGCTAACAGAAATAAAGGATTGTACTTAGTTGATTTTCGATAAAGAATTTAATCACCACGAATATCAAACTAAGGGTTGGATAGGCTTTTATGTCAATTCCATAAAGAATTTAATCACCAAGAATAACATAAAAGGTTCGAATTGTTTGATTAGCATAAAGGCAAAGCCACCAACTAAACAAAACAAAACTGGATAGTACTTAGTTTATTCAATGATAAAGGCTAAGCCACCACAAGGAATAAATCTAAGGGTTTTGAATGCGTAAAGGCTAAGCCACCAGCACTCAAGAGGATTTGGGTAAACACTCAAACTCACAAAATTATTATTATTCACCATCTAAATATGAACTACATAGACTCTATTTATACTAGTTTAATTATGCTAATCCTAGTAGGAAAGAAATAACCTAATGCTACTAGGAAAACATAATAAACTATAACCCTAATAGGCTTAGGACAAGTCCCTAAGTCCTAGACTCTCTAGACTCTTTGAATCATGTAAAATCCATCGTTTTAAGAACGTAGGCAAAACCATGATTCCTAATACAAGTAGAACTAGGAAAGCAATAAAGATATGAGTTCTAACATAACTAGAACTCTACACACTTCTATTTGAAATCATGCCTCAAGAGTATCCAAGAACAAGTATCCACATCATCTCATGCATCATACTCCCCTTCTTGAAAAAATTCGTCCACGGATTTTGCCATTCCCGGAGATTTGATCCATTAATTTGCCTGTAAACTGCCCAGAACTTTGATGCAAGTAAAAGTGAAGAATACCAGGCAAAACAACTCGAAATCACGTAAAATTCTTCCAGGACCTAGATCTATGTGTCTGCAACACTCGACCAAAATTTCATTGAAAAATTCAAAGCCAATTGTTTGCAGTTTTAAATCTCGCAACACTGTGCCAGATTAACCCGGTTTTTGACCAATTCGAAAGATCAGTCTCGAACATATACCAAATCAACTTCAAACCTTACGAAATTTTAGGATAGCAAAGTAGACAAATAGTAGTCCAATTTAGGATCAAGAATCACCCAAAAATTCGTTTGGAGGTGGGAGAACGAAGCTCTCAAATTTACCCCAAAAAACTGGCTGTTACGGAAGGTTTTTTTTTGGATGTTTTTGTGGATCTTGGATGATTTTCTTTCACCACTTGACAATGAATAATGATGTCCTTCGATGAAACTTTGTGAAAAATCAAAAATCTTGGAAAAAAGATTTGATCTTTAAGACTTTCTTGAAGATCTAATACTCCCCCTTAAAGGAAAAAATTTCGAGCAATAGTATGAACTGGATGAAAGCTCGAAAGGCCTTCTTCAATGGATGTCACCAAAGCTCTTGATACCATATGATGTATTTAATCTACTAAAATAGATCAAATACAAGTGCGGAAGCTAACAGAAATAAAGGATTGTACTTAGTTGATTTTCGATAAAGAATTTAATCACCACGAATATCAAACTAAGGGTTGGATAGGCTTTTATGTCAATTCCATAAAGAATTTAATCACCAAGAATAACATAAAAGGTTCGAATTGTTTGATTAGCATAAAGGCAAAGCCACCAACTAAACAAACAAAACTGGATAGTACTTAGTTTATTCAATGATAAAGGCTAAGCCACCACAAGGAATAAATCTAAGGGTTTTGAATGCGTAAAGGCTAAGCCACCAGCACTCAAGAGGATTTGGGTAAACACTCAAACTCACAAAATTATTATTATTCACCATCTAAATATGAACTACATAGACTCTATTTATACTAGTTTAATTATGCTAATCCTAGTAGGAAAGAAATAACCTAATGCTACTAGGAAAACATAATAAACTATAACCCTAATAGGCTTAGGACAAGTCCCTAAGTCCTAGACTCTCTAGACTCTTTGAATCATGTAAAATCCATCGTTTTAAGAACGTAGGCAAAACCATGATTCCTAATACAAGTAGAACTAGGAAAGCAATAAAGATATGAGTTCTAACATAACTAGAACTCTACACACTTCTATTTGAAATCATGCCTCAAGAGTATCCAAGAACAAGTATCCACATCATCTCATGCATCATACTCCCCTTCTTGAAAAAATTCGTCCACGTATTTTTGCCATTCCCGGAGATTTGATCCATTAATTTGCCTGTAAACTGCCCAGAACTTTGATGCAAGTAAAAGTGAAGAATACCAGGCAAAACAACTCGAAATCACGTAAAATTCTTCCAGGACCTAGATCTATGTGTCTGCAACACTCGACCAAAATTTCATTGAAAAATTCAAAGCCAATTGTTTGCAGTTTTAAATCTCGCAACACTGTGCCAGATTAACCCGGTTTTTGACCAATTCGAAAGATCAGTCTCGAACATATACCAAATCAACTTCAAACCTTACGAAATTTTAGGATAGCAAAGTAGACAAATAGTAGTCCAATTTAGGATCAAGAATCACCCAAAAATTCGTTTGGAGGTGGGAGAACGAAGCTCTCAAATTTACCCCAAAAAACTGGCTGTTACGGAAGGTTTTTTTCTTGGATGTTTTTGTGGATCTTGGATGATTTTTTTCACCACTTGACAATGAATAATGATGTCCTTCGATGAAACTTTGTGAAAAATCAAAAATCTTGGAAAAAAGATTTGATCTTTAAGACTTTCTTGAAGATCTAATACTCCCCCTTAAAGGAAAAAATTTCGAGCAATAGTATGAACTGGATGAAAGCTCGAAAGGCCTTCTTCAATGGATGTCACCAAAGCTCTTGATACCATATGATGTATTTAATCTACTAAAATAGATCAAATACAAGTGCGGAAGCTAACAGAAATAAAGGATTGTACTTAGTTGATTTTCGATAAAGAATTTAATCACCACGAATATCAAACTAAGGGTTGGATAGGCTTTTAGTCAATTCTATAAAGAATTTAATCACCAAGAATAACATAAAAGGTTCGAATTGTTTGATTAGCATAAAGGCAAAGCCACCAACTAAACAAAAAAAACTGGATAGTACTTAGTTTATTCAATGATAAAGGCTAAGCCACCACAAGGAATAAATCTAAGGGTTTTGAATGCGTAAAGGCTAAGCCACCAGCACTCAAGAGGATTTGGGTAAACACTCAAACTCACAAAATTATTATTATTCACCATCTAAATATGAACTACATAGACTCTATTTATACTAGTTTAATTATGCTAATCCTAGTAGGAAAGAAATAACCTAATGCTACTAGGAAAACATAATAAACTATAACCCTAATAGGCTTAGGACAAGTCCCTAAGTCCTAGACTCTCTAGACTCTTTGAATCATGTAAAATCCATCGTTTTAAGAACGTAGGCAAAACCATGATTCCTAATACAAGTAGAACTAGGAAAGCAATAAAGATATGAGTTCTAACATAACTAGAACTCTACACACTTCTATTTGAAATCATGCCTCAAGAGTATCCAAGAACAAGTATCCACATCATCTCATGCATCATATCCCCTTCTTGAAAAAATTCGTCCACGGATTTTGCCATTCCCGGAGATTTGATCCATTAATTTGCCTGTAAACTGCCCAGAACTTTGATGCAAGTAAAAGTGAAGAATACCAGGCAAAACAACTCGAAATCACGTAAAATTCTTCCAGGACCTAGATCTATGTGTCTGCAACACTCGACCAAAATTTCATTGAAAAATTCAAAGCCAATTGTTTGCAGTTTTAAATCTCGCAACACTGTGCCAGATTAACCCGGTTTTTGACCAATTCGAAAGATCAGTCTCGAACATATACCAAATCAACTTCAAACCTTACGAAATTTTAGGATAGCAAAGTAGACAAATAGTAGTCCAATTTAGGATCAAGAATCACCCAAAAATTCGTTTGGAGGTGGGAGAACGAAGCTCTCAAATTTACCCCAAAAAACTGGCTGTTACGGAAGGTTTTTTTCTTGGATGTTTTTGTGGATCTTGGATGATTTTTTTCACCACTTGACAATGAATAATGATGTCCTTCGATGAAACTTTGTGAAAAATCAAAAATCTTGGAAAAAAGATTTGATCTTTAAGACTTTCTTGAAGATCTAATACTCCCCCTTAAAGGAAAAAATTTCGAGCAATAGTATGAACTGGATGAAAGCTCGAAAGGCCTTCTTCAATGGATGTCACCAAAGCTCTTGATACCATATGATGTATTTAATCTACTAAAATAGATCAAATACAAGTGCGGAAGCTAACAGAAATAAAGGATTGTACTTAGTTGATTTTCGATAAAGAATTTAATCACCACGAATATCAAACTAAGGGTTGGATAGGCTTTTATGTCAATTCCATAAAGAATTTAATCACCAAGAATAACATAAAAGGTTCGAATTGTTTGATTAGCATAAAGGCAAAGCACCAACTAAACAAAAACAAAACTGGATAGTACTTAGTTTATTCAATGATAAAGGCTAAGCCACCACAAGGAATAAATCTAAGGGTTTTGAATGCGTAAAGGCTAAGCCACCAGCACTCAAGAGGATTTGGGTAAACACTCAAACTCACAAAATTATTATTATTCACCATCTAAATATGAACTACATAGACTCTATTTATACTAGTTTAATTATGCTAATCCTAGTAGGAAAGAAATAACCTAATGCTACTAGGAAAACATAAACTATAACCCTAATAGGCTTAGGACAAGTCCCTAAGTCCTAGACTCTCTAGACTCTTTGAATCATGTAAAATCCATCGTTTTAAGAACGTAGGCAAAACCATGATTCCTAATACAAGTAGAACTAGGAAAGCAATAAAGATATGAGTTCTAACATAACTAGAACTCTACACACTTCTATTTGAAATCATGCCTCAAGAGTATCCAAGAACAAGTATCCACATCATCTCATGCATCATACTCCCCTTCTTGAAAAAATTCGTCCACGGATTTTGCCATTCCCGGAGATTTGATCCATTAATTTGCCTGTAAACTGCCCAGAACTTTGATGCAAGTAAAAGTGAAGAATACCAGGCAAAACAACTCGAAATCACGTAAAATTCTTCCAGGACCTAGATCTATGTGTCTGCAACACACTCGACAAAATTTCATTGAAAAATTCAAAGCCAATTGTTTGCAGTTTTAAATCTCGCAACACTGTGCCAGATTAACCCGGTTTTTGACCAATTCGAAAGATCAGTCTCGAACATATACCAAATCAACTTCAAACCTTACGAAATTTTAGGATAGCAAAGTAGACAAATAGTAGTCCAATTTAGGATCAAGAATCACCCAAAAATTCGTTTGGAGGTGGGAGAACGAAGCTCTCAAATTTACCCCAAAAAACTGGCTGTTACGGAAGGTTTTTTTCTTGGATGTTTTTGTGGATCTTGGATGAATTTTCTTTCACCACTTGACAATGAATAATGATGTCCTTCGATGAAACTTGTGAAAATACAAAAATCTTGGAAAAAAGATTTGATCTTTAAGACTTTCTTGAAGATCTAATACTCCCCCTTAAAGGAAAAAATTCGAGCAATAGTATGAACTGGATGAAAGCTCGAAAGGCCTTCTTCAATGGATGTCACCAAAGCTCTTGATACCATATGATGTATTTAATCTACTAAAATAGATCAAATACAAGTGCGGAAGCTAACAGAAATAAAGGATTGTACTTAGTTGATTTTCGATAAAGAATTTAATCACCACGAATATCAAACTAAGGGTTGGATAGGCTTTTATGTCAATTCCATAAAGAATTTAATCACCAAGAATAACATAAAAGGTTCGAATTGTTTGATTAGCATAAAGGCAAAGCCACCAACTAAACAAAACAAAACTGGATAGTACTTAGTTTATTCAATGATAAAGGCTAAGCCACCACAAGGAATAAATCTAAGGGTTTTGAATGCGTAAAGGCTAAGCCACCAGCACTCAAGAGGATTTGGGTAAACACTCAAACTCACAAAATTATTATTATTCACCATCTAAATATGAACTACATAGACTCTATTTATACTAGTTTAATTATGCTAATCCTAGTAGGAAAGAAATAACCTAATGCTACTAGGAAAACATAATAAACTATAACCCTAATAGGCTTAGGACAAGTCCCTAAGTCCTAGACTCTCTAGACTCTTTGAATCATGTAAAATCCATCGTTTTAAGAACGTAGGCAAAACCATGATTCCTAATACAAGTAGAACTAGGAAAGCAATAAAGATATGAGTTCTAACATAACTAGAACTCTACACACTTCTATTTGAATCATGCCTCAAGAGTATCCAAGAACAAGTATCCACATCATCTCATGCATCATACTCCCCTTCTTGAAAAAATTCGTCCACGGATTTTGCCATTTTCGGAGATTTGATCCATTAATTTGCCTGTAAACTGCCCAGAACTTTGATGCAAGTAAAAGTGAAGAATACCAGGCAAAACAACTCGAAATCACGTAAAATTCTTCCAGGACCTAGATCTATGTGTCTGCAACACTCGACCAAAATTTCATTGAAAAATTCAAAGCCAATTGTTTGCAGTTTTAAATCTCGCAACACTGTGCCAGATTAACCCGGTTTTTGACCAATTCGAAAGATCAGTCTCGAACATATACCAAATCAACTTCAAACCTTACGAAATTTTAGGATAGCAAAGTAGACAAATAGTAGTCCAATTTAGGATCAAGAATCACCCAAAAATTCGTTTGGAGGTGGGAGAACGAAGCTCTCAAATTTACCCCAAAAAACTGGCTGTTACGGAAGGTTTTTTTCTTGGATGTTTTTGTGGATCTTGGATGATTTTTTTCACCACTTGACAATGAATAATGATGTCCTTCGATGAAACTTTGTGAAAAATCAAAAATCTTGGAAAAAAGATTTGATCTTTAAGACTTTCTTGAAGATCTAATACTCCCCCTTAAAGGAAAAAATTTCGAGCAATAGTATGAACTGGATGAAAGCTCGAAAGGCCTTCTTCAATGGATGTCACCAAAGCTCTTGATACCATATGATGTATTTAATCTACTAAAATAGATCAAATACAAGTGCGGAAGCTAACAGAAATAAAGGATTGTACTTAGTTGATTTTCGATAAAGAATTTAATCACCACGAATATCAAACTAAGGGTTGGATAGGCTTTTATGTCAATTCCATAAAGAATTTAATCACCAAGAATAACATAAAAGGTTCGAATTGTTTGATTAGCATAAAGGCAAAGCCACCAACTAAACAAAACAAAACTGGATAGTACTTAGTTTATTCAATGATAAAGGCTAAGCCACCACAAGGAATAAATCTAAGGGTTTTGAATGCGTAAAGGCTAAGCCACCAGCACTCAAGAGGATTTGGGTAAACACTCAAACTCACAAAATTATTATTATTCACCATCTAAATATGAACTACATAGACTCTATTTATACTAGTTTAATTATGCTAATCCTAGTAGGAAAGAAATAACCTAATGCTACTAGGAAAACATAATAAACTATAACCCTAATAGGCTTAGGACAAGTCCCTAAGTCCTAGACTCTCTAGACTCTTTGAATCATGTAAAATCCATCGTTTTAAGAACGTAGGCAAAACCATGATTCCTAATACAAGTAGAACTAGGAAAGCAATAAAGATATGAGTTCTAACATAACTAGAACTCTACACACTTCTATTTGAAATCATGCCTCAAGAGTATCCAGAAAAGATCACATCATCTCATGCATCATACTCCCCTTCTTGAAAAAATTCGTCCACGGATTTTGCCATTCCCGGAGATTTGATCCATTAATTTGCCTGTAAATGCCCAGAACTTTGATGCAAGTAAAAGTGAAGAATACCAGGCAAAACAACTCGAAATCACGTAAAATTCTTCCAGGACCTAGATCTATGTGTCTGCAACACTCGACCAAAATTTCATTGAAAAATTCAAAGCCAATTGTTTGCAGTTTTAAATCTCGCAACACTGTGCCAGATTAACCCGGTTTTTGACCAATTCGAAAGATCAGTCTCGAACATATACCAAATCAACTTCAAACCTTACGAAATTTTAGGATAGCAAAGTAGACAAATAGTAGTCCAATTTAGGATCAAGAATCACCCAAAAATTCGTTTGGAGGTGGGAGAACGAAGCTCTCAAATTTACCCCAAAAAACTGGCTGTTACGGGAGGTTTTTTTTCTTGGATGTTTTTGTGGATCTTGGATGATTTTCTTTCACCACTTGACAATGAATATGATGTCCTTCGATGAAACTTTGTGAAAAATCAAAAATCTTGGAAAAAAGATTTGATCTTTAAGACTTTCTTGAAGATCTAATACTCCCCCTTAAAGGAAAAAATTTCAGCAATAGTATGAACTGGATGAAAGCTCGAAAGGCCTTCTTCAATGGATGTCACCAAAGCTCTTGATACCATATGATGTATTTAATCTACTAAAATAGATCAAATACAAGTGCGGAAGCTAACAGAAATAAAGGATTGTACTTAGTTGATTTTCGATAAAGAATTTAATCACCACGAATATCAAACTAAGGGTTGGATAGGCTTTTATGTCAATTCCATAAAGAATTTAATCACCAAGAATAACATAAAAGGTTCGAATTGTTTGATTAGCATAAAGGCAAAGCCACCAACTAAACAAAACAAAACTGGATAGTACTTAGTTTATTCAATGATAAAGGCTAAGCCACCACAAGGAATAAATCTAAGGGTTTTGAATGCGTAAAGGCTAAGCCACCAGCACTCAAGAGGATTTGGGTAAACACTCAAACTCACAAAATTATTATTATTCACCATCTAAATATGAACTACATAGACTCTATTTATACTAGTTTAATTATGCTAATCCTAGTAGGAAAGAAATAACCTAATGCTACTAGGAAACATAATAAACTATAACCCTAATAGGCTTAGGACAAGTCCCTAAGTCCTAGACTCTCTAGACTCTTTGAATCATGTAAAATCCATCGTTTTAAGAACGTAGGCAAAACCATGATTCCTAATACAAGTAGAACTAGGAAAGCAATAAAGATATGAGTTCTAACATAACTAGAACTCTACACACTTCTATTTGAAATCATGCCTCAAGAGTATCCAAGAACAAGTATCCACATCATCTCATGCATCATACTCCCCTTCTTGAAAAAATTCGTCCACGGATTTTGCCATTCCCGGAGATTTGATCCATTAATTTGCCTGTAAACTGCCCAGAACTTTGATCAAGTAAAAGTGAAGAATACCAGGCAAAACAACTCGAAATCACGTAAAATTCTTCCAGGACCTAGATCTATTGTGTCTGCAACACTCGACCAAATTTCATTGAAAAATTCAAAGCCAATTGTTTGCAGTTTTAAATCTCGCAACACTGTGCCAGATTAACCCGTTTTTGACCAATTCGAAAGATCAGTCTCGAACATATACCAAATCAACTTCAAACCTTACGAAACTTTAGGATAGCAAAGTAGACAAATAGTAGTCCAATTTAGGATCAAGAATCACCCAAAATTCGTTTGGAGGTGGGAGAACGAAGCTCTCAAATTTACCCCAAAAAACTGGCTGTTACGGAAGGTTTTTTTTTGGATGTTTTTGTGGATCTTGGATGATTTTTGTTCCACCACTTGACAATGAATAATGATGTCCTTCGATGAAACTTTGTGAAAAATCAAAAATCTTGGAAAAAAGATTTGATCTTTAAGACTTTCTTGAAGATCTAATACTCCCCCTTAAAGGAAAAAATTTCGAGCAATAGTATGAACTGGATGAAAGCTCGAAAGGCCTTCTTCAATGGATGTCACCAAAGCTCTTGATACCATATGATGTATTTAATCTACTAAAATAGATCAAATACAAGTGCGGAAGCTAACAGAAATAAAGGATTGTACTTAGTTGATTTTCGATAAAGAATTTAATCACACACGAATATCAAACTAAGGGTTGGATAGGCTTTTATGTCAATTCCATAAAGAATTTAATCACCAAGAATAACATAAAAGGTTCGAATTGTTTGATTAGCATAAAGGCAAAGCCACCAACTAAACAAAACAAAACTGGATAGTACTTAGTTTATTCAATGATAAAGGCTAAGCCACCACAAGGAATAAATCTAAGGGTTTTGAATGCGTAAAGGCTAAGCCACCAGCACTCAAGAGGATTTGGGTAAACACTCAAACTCACAAAATTATTATTATTCACCATCTAAATATGAACTACATAGACTCTATTTATACTAGTTTAATTATGCTAATCCTAGTAGGAAAGAAATAACCTAATGCTACTAGGAAACCTAAATTAAACATAAAACTCCTAATAGGCTTAGGACAAGTCCCTAAGTCCTAGACTCTCTAGACTCTTTGAATCATGTAAAATCCATCGTTTTAAGAACGTAGGCAAAACCATGATTCCTAATACAAGTAGAACTAGGAAAGCAATAAAGATATGAGTTCTAACATAACTAGAACTCTACACACTTCTATTTGAAATCATGCCTCAAGAGTATCCAAGAACAAGTATCCACATCATCTCATGCATCATACTCCCTTCTTGAAAAAATTCGTCCACGGATTTTGCCATTCCCGGAGATTTGATCCATTAATTTGCCTGTAAACTGCCCAGAACTTTGATGCAAGTAAAAGTGAAGAATACCAGGCAAAACAACTCGAAATCACGTAAAATTCTTCCAGGACCTAGATCTATGTGTCTGCAACACTCGACCAAAATTTCATTGAAAAATTAAAGCCAATTGTTTGCAGTTTTAAATCTCGCAACACTGTGCCAGATTAACCCGGTTTTTGACCAATTCGAAAGATCAGTCTCGAACATATACCAAATCAACTTCAAACCTTACGAAATTTTAGGATAGCAAAGTAGACAAATAGTAGTCCAATTTAGGATCAAGAATCACCCAAAAATTCGTTTGGAGGTGGGGAGAACGAAGCTCTCAAATTTACCCAAAAAACTGGCTGTTACGGAAGGTTTTTTTCTTGGATGTTTTTGTGGATCTTGGATGATTTGTTTCACCACTTGACAATGAATAATGATGTCCTTCGATGAAACTTTGTGAAAAATCAAAAATCTTGGAAAAAAGATTTGATCTTTAAGACTTTCTTGAAGATCTAATACTCCCCCTTAAAGGAAAAAATTTCGAGCAATAGTATGAACTGGATGAAAGCTCGAAGGCCTTCTTCAATGGATGTCACCAAAGCTCTTGATACCATATGATGTATTTAATCTACTAAAATAGATCAAATACAAGTGCGGAAGCTAACAGAAATAAAGGATTGTACTTAGTTGATTTTCGATAAAGAATTTAATCACCACGAATATCAAACTAAGGGTTGGATAGGCTTTTATGTCAATTCCATAAAGAATTTAATCACCAAGAATAACATAAAAGGTTCGAATTGTTTGATTAGCATAAAGGCTAAGCCCCAACTAAACAAAACAAAACTGGATAGTACTTAGTTTATTCAATGATAAAGGCTAAGCCACCACAAGGAATAAATCTAAGGGTTTTGAATGCGTAAAGGCTAAGCCACCAGCACTCAAGAGGATTTGGGTAAACACTCAAACTCACAAAATTATTATTATTCACCATCTAAATATGAACTACATAGACTCTATTTATACTAGTTTAATTATGCTAATCCTAGTAGGAAAGAAATAACCTAATGCTACTAGGAAAACATAATAAACTATAACCCTAATAGGCTTAGGACAAGTCCCTAAGTCCTAGACTCTCTAGACTCTTTGAATCATGTAAAATCCATCGTTTAAGAACGTAGGCAAAACCATGATTCCTAATACAAGTAGAACTAGGAAAGCAATAAAGATATGAGTTCTAACATAACTAGAACTCTACACACTTCTATTTGAAATCATGCCTCAAGAGTATCCAAGAACAAGTATCCACATCATCTCATGCATCATACTCCCCTTCTTGAAAAAATTCGTCCACGGATTTTGCCATTCCCGGAGATTTGATCCATTAATTTGCCTGTAAACTGCCCAGAACTTTGATGCAAGTAAAAGTGAAGAATACCAGGCAAAACAACTCGAAATCACGTAAAATTCTTCCAGGACCTAGATCTATGTGTCTGCAACACTCGACCAAAATTTCATTGAAAAATTCAAAGCCAATTGTTTGCAGTTTTTAAATCTCGCAACACTGTGCCAGATTAACCCGGTTTTTGACCAATTCGAAAGATCAGTCTCGAACATATACCAAATCAACTTCAAACCTTACGAAATTTTAGGATAGCAAAGTAGACAAATAGTAGTCCAATTTAGGATCAAGAATCACCCAAAAATTCGTTTGGAGGTGGGAGAACGAAGCTCTCAAATTTACCCCAAAAAACTGGCTGTTACGGAAGGTTTTTTTCTTGGATGTTTTTGTGGATCTTGGATGATTTTCTTTCACCACTTGACAATGAATAATGATGTCCTTCGATGAAACTTTGTGAAAAATCAAAAATCTTGGAAAAAAGATTTGATCTTTAAGACTTTCTTGAAGATCTAATACTCCCCCTTAAAGGAAAAAATTTCGAGCAATAGTATGAACTGGATGAAAGCTCGAAAGGCCTTCTTCAATGGATGTCACCAAAGCTCTTGATAACCATATGATGTATTTAATCTACTAAAATAGATCAAATACAAGTGCGGAAGCTAACAGAAATAAAGGATTGTACTTAGTTGATTTTCGATAAAGAATTTAATCACCACGAATATCAAACTAAGGGTTGGATAGGCTTTTATGTCAATTCCATAAAGAATTTAATCACCAAGAATAACATAAAAGGTTCGAATTGTTTGATTAGCATAAAGGCAAAGCCACCAACTAAACAAAACAAAACTGGATAGTACTTAGTTTATTCAATGATAAAGGCTAAGCCACCACAAGGAATAAATCTAAGGGTTTTGAATGCGTAAAGGCTAAGCCACCAGCACTCAAGAGGATTTGGGTAAACACTCAAACTCACAAAATTATTATTATTCACCATCTAAATATGAACTACATAGACTCTATTTATACTAGTTTAATTATGCTAATCCTAGTAGGAAAGAAATAACCTAATGCTACTAGGAAAACATAATAAACTATAACCCTAATAGGCTTAGGACAAGTCCCTAAGTCCTAGACTCTCTAGACTCTTTGAATCATGTAAAATCCATCGTTTTAAGAACGTAGGCAAAACCATGATTCCTAATACAAGTAGAACTAGGAAAGCAATAAAGATATGAGTTCTAACATAACTAGAACTCTACACACTTCTATTTGAAATCATGCCTCAAGAGTATCCAAGAACAAGTATCCACATCATCTCATGCATCATACTCCCCTTCTTGAAAAAATTCGTCCACGGATTTTGCCCATTCCCGAGATTTGATCCATTAATTTGCCTGTAAACTGCCCAGAACTTTGATGCAAGTAAAAGTGAAGAATACCAGGCAAAACAATCGAAATCACGTAAAATTCTTCCAGGACCTAGATCTATGTGTCTGCAACACTCGACCAAAATTTCATTGAAAAATTCAAAGCCAATTGTTTGCAGTTTTAAATCTCGCAACACTGTGCCAGATTAACCCGGTTTTTGACCAATTCGAAAGATCAGTCTCGAACATATACCAAATCAACTTCAAACCTTACGAAATTTTAGGATAGCAAAGTAGACAAATAGTAGTCCAATTTAGGATCAAGAATCACCCAAAAATTCGTTTGGAGGTGGGAGAACGAAGCTCTCAAATTTACCCCAAAAAACTGGCTGTTACGGAAGGTTTTTTTCTTGGATGTTTTTGTGGATCTTGGATGATTTTCTTTCACCACTTGACAATGAATAATGATGTCCTTCGATGAAACTTTGTGAAAAATCAAAAATCTTGGAAAAAAGATTTGATCTTTAAGACTTTCTTGAAGATCTAATACTCCCCCTTAAAGGAAAAAATTTCGAGCAATAGTATGAACTGGATGAAAGCTCGAAAGGCCTTCTTCAATGGATGTCACCAAAGCTCTTGATACCATATGATGTATTTAATCTACTAAAATAGATCAAATACAAGTGCGGAAGCTAACAGAAATAAAGGATTGTACTTAGTTGATTTTCGATAAAGAATTTAATCACCACGAATATCAAACTAAGGGTTGGATAGGCTTTTATGTCAATTCCATAAAGAATTTAATCACCAAGAATAACATAAAAAGGTTCGAATTGTTTGATTAGCATAAAGGCAAAGCCACCAACTAAACAAAACAAAACTGGATAGTACTTAGTTTATTCAATGATAAAGGCTAAGCCACCACAAGGAATAAATCTAAGGGTTTTGAATGCGTAAAGGCTAAGCCACCAGCACTCAAGAGGATTTGGGTAAACACTCAAACTCACAAATTATTTTATTCACCATCTAAATATGAACTACATAGACTCTATTTATACTAGTTTAATTATGCTAATCCTAGTAGGAAAGAAATAACCTAATGCTACTAGGAAAACATAATAAACTATAACCCTAATAGGCTTAGGACAAGTCCCTAAGTCCTAGACTCTCTAGACTCTTTGAATCATGTAAAATCCATCGTTTTAAGAACGTAGGCAAAACCATGATTCCTAATACAAGTAGAACTAGGAAAGCAATAAAGATATGAGTTCTAACATAACTAGAACTCTACACACTTCTATTTGAAATCATGCCTCAAGAGTATCCAAGAACAAGTATCCACATCATCTCATGCATCATACTCCCTTCTTAAAAAATTCGTCCACGGATTTTGCCATTCCCGGAGATTTGATCCATTAATTTGCCTGTAAACTGCCCAGAACTTTGATGCAAGTAAAAGTGAAGAATACCAGGCAAAACAACTCGAAATCACGTAAAATTCTTCCAGGACCTAGATCTATGTGTCTGCAACACTCGACCAAAATTTCATTGAAAAATTCAAAGCCAATTGTTTGCAGTTTTAAATCTCGCAACACTGTGCCAGATTAACCCGGTTTTTGACCAATTCGAAAGATCAGTCTCGAACATATACCAAATCAACTTCAAACCTTACGAAATTTTAGGATAGCAAAGTAGACAAATAGTAGTCCAATTTAGGATCAAGAATCACCCAAAAATTCGTTTGGAGGTGGGAGAACGAAGCTCTCAAATTTACCCCAAAAAACTGGCTGTTACGGAAGGTTTTTTTCTTGGATGTTTTTGTGGATCTTGGATGATTTTCTTTCACCACTTGACAATGAATAATGATGTCCTTCGATGAAACTTTGTGAAAAATCAAAAATCTTGGAAAAAAGATTTGATCTTTAAGACTTTCTTGAAGATCTAATACTCCCCCTTAAAGGAAAAAATTTCGAGCAATAGTATGAACTGGATGAAAGCTCGAAAGGCCTTCTTCAATGGATGTCACCAAAGCTCTTGATACCATATGATGTATTTAATCTACTAAAATAGATCAAATACAAGTGCGGAAGCTAACAGAAATAAAGGATTGTACTTAGTTGATTTTCGATAAAGAATTTAATCACCACGAATATCAAACTAAGGGTTGGATAGGCTTTTATGTCAATTCCATAAAGAATTTAATCACCAAGAATAACATAAAAGGTTCGAATTGTTTGATTAGCATAAAGGCAAAGCCACCAACTAAACAAAACAAAACTGGATAGTACTTAGTTTATTCAATGATAAAGGCTAAGCCACCACAAGGAATAAATCTAAGGGTTTTGAATGCGTAAAGGCTAAGCCACCAGCACTCAAGAGGATTTGGGTAAACACTCAAACTCACAAAATTATTATTATTCACCATCTAAATATGAACTACATAGACTCTATTTATACTAGTTTAATTATGCTAATCCTAGTAGGAAAGAAATAACCTAATGCTACTAGGAAAACATAATAAACTATAACCCTAATAGGCTTAGGACAAGTCCCTAAGTCCTAGACTCTCTAGACTCTTTGAATCATGTAAAATCCATCGTTTTAAGAACGTAGGCAAAACCATGATTCCTAATACAAGTAGAACTAGGAAAGCAATAAAGATATGAGTTCTAACATAACTAGAACTCTACACACTTCTATTTGAAATCATGCCTCAAGAGTATCCAAGAACAAGTATCCACATCATCTCATGCATCATACTCCCCTTCTTGAAAAAATTCGTCCACGGATTTTGCCATTCCCGGAGATTTGATCCATTAATTTGCCTGTAAACTGCCCAGAACTTTGATGCAAGTAAAAGTGAAGAATACCAGGCAAAACAACTCGAAATCACGTAAAATTCTTCCAGGACCTAGATCTATGTGTCTGCAACACTCGACCAAAATTTCATTGAAAAATTCAAAGCCAATTGTTTGCAGTTTTAAATCTCGCAACACTGTGCCAGATTAACCCGGTTTTTGACCAATTCGAAAGATCAGTCTCGAACATATACCAAATCAACTTCAAACCTTACGAAATTTTAGGATAGCAAAGTAGACAAATAGTAGTCCAATTTAGGATCAAGAATCACCCAAAAATTCGTTTGGAGGTGGGAGAACGAAGCTCTCAAATTTACCCCAAAAAACTGGCTGTTACGGAAGGTTTTTTTCTTGGATGTTTTTGTGGATCTTGGATGATTTTGTTTCACCACTTGACAATGAATAATGATGTCCTTCGATGAAACTTTGTGAAAAATCAAAAATCTTGGAAAAAAGATTTGATCTTTAAGACTTTCTTGAAGATCTAATACTCCCCCTTAAAGGAAAAAATTTCGAGCAATAGTATGAACTGGATGAAAGCTCGAAAGGCCTTCTTCAATGGATGTCACCAAAGCTCTTGATACCATATGTATTTAATCTACTAAAATAGATCAAATACAAGTGCGGAAGCTAACAGAAATAAAGGATTGTACTTAGTTGATTTTCGATAAAGAATTTAATCACCACGAATATCAAACTAAGGGTTGGATAGGCTTTTATGTCAATTCCATAAAGAATTTAATCACCAAGAATAACATAAAAGGTTCGAATTGTTTGATTAGCATAAAGGCAAAGCCACCAACTAAACAAAACAAAACTGGATAGTACTTAGTTTATTCAATGATAAAGGCTAAGCCACCACAAGGAATAAATCTAAGGGTTTTGAATGCGTAAAGGCTAAGCCACCAGCACTCAAGAGGATTTGGGTAAACACTCAAACTCACAAAATTATTATTATTCACCATCTAAATATGAACTACATAGACTCTATTTATACTAGTTTAATTATGCTAATCCTAGTAGGAAAGAAATAACCTAATGCTACTAGGAAAACTAATAAACTATAACCCTAATAGGCTTAGGACAAGTCCCTAAGTCCTAGACTCTCTAGACTCTTTGAATCATGTAAAATCCATCGTTTTAAGAACGTAGGCAAAACCATGATTCCTAATACAAGTAGAACTAGGAAAGCAATAAAGATATGAGTTCTAACATAACTAGAACTCTACACACTTCTATTTGAAATCATGCCTCAAGAGTATCCAAGAACAAGTATCCACATCATCTCATGCATCATACTCCCCTTCTTGAAAAAATTCGTCCACGGATTTTGCCATTCCCGGAGATTTGATCCATTAATTTGCCTGTAAACTGCCCAGAACTTTGATGCAAGTAAAAGTGAAGAATACCAGGCAAAACAACTCGAAATCACGTAAAATTCTTCCAGGACCTAGATCTATGTGTCTGCAACACTCGACCAAAATTTCATTGAAAAATTCAAAGCCAATTGTTTGCAGTTTTAAATCTCGCAACACTGTGCCAGATTAACCCGGTTTTTGACCAATTCGAAAGATCAGTCTCGAACATATACCAAATCAACTTCAAACCTTACGAAATTTTAGGATAGCAAAGTAGACAAATAGTAGTCCAATTTAGGATCAAGAATCACCCAAAAATTCGTTTGGAGGTGGGAGAACGAAGCTCTCAAATTTACCCCAAAAAACTGGCTGTTACGGAAGGTTTTTTTCTTGGATGTTTTTGTGGATCTTGGATGATTTTCTTTCACCACTTGACAATGAATAATGATGTCCTTCGATGAAACTTTGTGAAAAATCAAAAATCTTGGAAAAAAGATTTGATCTTTAAGACTTTCTTGAAGATCTAATACTCCCCTTAAAGGAAAAAATTTCGAGCAATAGTATGAACTGGATGAAAGCTCGAAAGGCCTTCTTCAATGGATGTCACCAAAGCTCTTGATACCATATGATGTATTTAATCTACTAAAATAGATCAAATACAAGTGCGGAAGCTAACAGAAATAAAGGATTGTACTTAGTTGATTTTCGATAAAGAATTTAATCCCACGAATATCAAACTAAGGGTTGGATAGGTTTTATGTCAATTCCATAAAGAATTTAATCACCAAGAATAACATAAAAGGTTCGAATTGTTTGATTAGCATAAAGGCAAAGCCACCAACTAAACAAAACAAAACTGGATAGTACTTAGTTTATTCAATGATAAAGGCTAAGCCACCACAAGGAATAAATCTAAGGGTTTTGAATGCGTAAAGGCTAAGCCACCAGCACTCAAGAGGATTTGGGTAAACACTCAAACTCACAAAATTATTATTATTCACCATCTAAATATGAACTACATAGACTCTATTTATACTAGTTTAATTATGCTAATCCTAGTAGGAAAGAAATAACCTAATGCTACTAGGAAAACATAATAAACTATAACCCTAATAGGCTTAGGACAAGTCCCTAAGTCCTAGACTCTCTAGACTCTTTGAATCATGTAAAATCCATCGTTTTAAGAACGTAGGCAAAACCATGATTCCTAATACAAGTAGAACTAGGAAAGCAATAAAGATATGAGTTCTAACATAACTAGAACTCTACACACTTCTATTTGAAATCATGCCTCAAGAGTATCCAAGAACAAGTATCCACATCATCTCATGCATCATACTCCCCTTCTTGAAAAAATTCGTCCACGGATTTTGCCATTCCCGGAGATTTGATCCATTAATTTGCCTGTAAACTGCCCAGAACTTTGATGCAAGTAAAAGTGAAGAATACCAGGCAAAACAACTCGAAATCACGTAAAATTCTTCCAGGACCTAGATCTATGTGTCTGCAACACTCGACCAAAATTTCATTGAAAAATTCAAAGCCAATTGTTTGCAGTTTTAAATCTCGCAACACTGTGCCAGATTAACCCGGTTTTTGACCAATTCGAAAGATCAGTCTCGAACATATACCAAATCAACTTCAAACCTTACGAAATTTTAGGATAGCAAAGTAGACAAATAGTAGTCCAATTTAGGATCAAGAATCACCCAAAAATTCGTTTGGAGGTGGGAGAACGAAGCTCTCAAATTTACCCCAAAAAACTGGCTGTTACGGAAGGTTTTTTTCTTGGATGTTTTTGTGGATCTTGGATGATTTTTTTCACCACTTGACAATGAATAATGATGTCCTTCGATGAAACTTTGTGAAAAATCAAAAATCTTGGAAAAAAGATTTGATCTTTAAGACTTTCTTGAAGATCTAATACTCCCCCTTAAAGGAAAAAATTTCGAGCAATAGTATGAACTGGATGAAAGCTCGAAAGGCCTTCTTCAATGGATGTCACCAAAGCTCTTGATACCATATGATGTATTTAATCTACTAAAATAGATCAAATACAAGTGCGGAAGCTAACAGAAATAAAGGATTGTACTTAGTTGATTTTCGATAAAGAATTTAATCACCACGAATATCAAACTAAGGGTTGGATAGGCTTTTATGTCAATTCCATAAAGAATTTAATCACCAAGAATAACATAAAAGGTTCGAATTGTTTGATTAGCATAAAGGCAAAGCCACCAACTAAACAAAACAAAACTGGATAGTACTTAGTTTATTCAATGATAAAGGCTAAGCCACCACAAGGAATAAATCTAAGGGTTTTGAATGCGTAAAGGCTAAGCCACCAGCACTCAAGAGGATTTGGGTAAACACTCAAACTCACAAAATTATTATTATTCACCATCTAAATATGAACTACATAGACTCTATTTATACTAGTTTAATTATGCTAATCCTAGTAGGAAAGAAATAACCTAATGCTACTAGGAAAACATAATAAACTATAACCCTAATAGGCTTAGGACAAGTCCCTAAGTCCTAGACTCTCTAGACTCTTTGAATCATGTAAAATCCATCGTTTTAAGAACGTAGGCAAAACCATGATTCCTAATACAAGTAGAACTAGGAAAGCAATAAAGATATGAGTTCTAACATAACTAGAACTCTACACACTTCTATTTGAAATCATGCCTCAAGAGTATCCAAGAACAAGTATCCACATCATCTCATGCATCATACTCCCCTTCTTAAAAAATTCGTCCACGGATTTTGCCATTCCCGGAGATTTGATCCATTAATTTGCCTGTAAACTGCCCAGAACTTTGATGCAAGTAAAAGTGAAGAATACCAGGCAAAACAACTCGAAATCACGTAAAATTCTTCCAGGACCTAGATCTATGTGTCTGCAACACTCGACCAAAATTTCATTGAAAAATTCAAAGCCAATTGTTTGCAGTTTTAAATCTCGCAACACTGTGCCAGATTAACCCGGTTTTTGACCAATTCGAAAGATCAGTCTCGAACATATACCAAATCAACTTCAAACCTTACGAAATTTTAGGATAGCAAAGTAGACAAATAGTAGTCCAATTTAGGATCAAGAATCACCCAAAAATTCGTTTGGAGGTGGGAGAACGAAGCTCTCAAATTTACCCCAAAAAACTGGCTGTTACGGAAGGTTTTTTTCTTGGATGTTTTTGTGGATCTTGGATGATTTTTTTCACCACTTGACAATGAATAATGATGTCCTTCGATGAAACTTTGTGAAAAATCAAAAATCTTGGAAAAAAGATTTGATCTTTAAGACTTTCTTGAAGATCTAATACTCCCCCTTAAAGGAAAAAATTTCGAGCAATAGTATGAACTGGATGAAAGCTCGAAAGGCCTTCTTCAATGGATGTCACCAAAGCTCTTGATACCATATGATGTATTTAATCTACTAAAATAGATCAAATACAAGTGCGGAAGCTAACAGAAATAAAGGATTGTACTTAGTTGATTTTCGATAAAGAATTTAATCACCACGAATATCAAACTAAGGGTTGGATAGGCTTTTATGTCAATTCCATAAAGAATTTAATCACCAAGAATAACATAAAAGGTTCGAATTGTTTGATTAGCATAAAGGCAAAGCCACCAACTAAACAAAACAAAACTGGATAGTACTTAGTTTATTCAATGATAAAGGCTAAGCCACCACAAGGAATAAATCTAAGGGTTTTGAATGCGTAAAGGCTAAGCCACCAGCACTCAAGAGGATTTGGGTAAACACTCAAACTCACAAAATTATTATTATTCACCATCTAAATATGAACTACATAGACTCTATTTATACTAGTTTAATTATGCTAATCCTAGTAGGAAAGAAATAACCTAATGCTACTAGGAAAACATAATAAACTATAACCCTAATAGGCTTAGGACAAGTCCCTAAGTCCTAGACTCTCTAGACTCTTTGAATCATGTAAAATCCATCGTTTTAAGAACGTAGGCAAAACCATGATTCCTAATACAAGTAGAACTAGGAAAGCAATAAAGATATGAGTTCTAACATAACTAGAACTCTACACACTTCTATTTGAAATCATGCCTCAAGAGTATCCAAGAACAAGTATCCACATCATCTCATGCATCATACTCCCCTTCTTGAAAAAATTCGTCCACGGATTTTGCCATTCCCGGAGATTTGATCCATTAATTTGCCTGTAAACTGCCCAGAACTTTGATGCAAGTAAAAGTGAAGAATACCAGGCAAAACAACTCGAAATCACGTAAAATTCTTCCAGGACCTAGATCTATGTGTCTGCAACACTCGACCAAAATTTCATTGAAAAATTCAAAGCCAATTGTTTGCAGTTTTAAATCTCGCAACACTGTGCCAGATTAACCCGGTTTTTGACCAATTCGAAAGATCAGTCTCGAACATATACCAAATCAACTTCAAACCTTACGAAATTTTAGGATAGCAAAGTAGACAAATAGTAGTCCAATTTAGGATCAAGAATCACCCAAAAATTCGTTTGGAGGTGGGAGAACGAAGCTCTCAAATTTACCCCAAAAAACTGGCTGTTACGGAAGGTTTTTTTCTTGGATGTTTTTGTGGATCTTGGATGATTTTGTTTCACCACTTGACAATGAATAATGATGTCCTTCGATGAAACTTTGTGAAAAATCAAAAATCTTGGAAAAAAGATTTGATCTTTAAGACTTTCTTGAAGATCTAATACTCCCCCTTAAAGGAAAAAATTTCGAGCAATAGTATGAACTGGATGAAAGCTCGAAAGGCCTTCTTCAATGGATGTCACCAAAGCTCTTGATACCATATGATGTATTTAATCTACTAAAATAGATCAAATACAAGTGCGGAAGCTAACAGAAATAAAGGATTGTACTTAGTTGATTTTCGATAAAGAATTTAATCACCACGAATATCAAACTAAGGGTTGGATAGGCTTTTATGTCAATTCCATAAAGAATTTAATCACCAAGAATAACATAAAAGGTTCGAATTGTTTGATTAGCATAAAGGCAAAGCCACCACTAAACAAAACAAAACTGGATAGTACTTAGTTTATTCAATGATAAAGGCTAAGCCACCACAAGGAATAAATCTAAGGGTTTTGAATGCGTAAAGGCTAAGCCACCAGCACTCAAGAGGATTTGGGTAAACACTCAAACTCACAAAATTATTATTATTCACCATTAAATATGAACTACATAGACTCTATTTATACTAGTTTAATTATGCTAATCCTAGTAGGAAAGAAATAACCTAATGCTACTAGGAAAACATAATAAACTATAACCCTAATAGGCTTAGGACAAGTCCCTAAGTCCTAGACTCTCTAGACTCTTTGAATCATGTAAAATCCATCGTTTTAAGAACGTAGGCAAAACCATGATTCCTAATACAAGTAGAACTAGGAAAGCAATAAAGATATGAGTTCTAACATAACTAGAACTCTACACACTTCTATTTGAAATCATGCCTCAAGAGTATCCAAGAACAAGTATCCACATCATCTCATGCATCATACTCCCCTTCTTGAAAAAATTCGTCCACGGATTTTGCCATTCCCGGAGATTTGATCCATTAATTTGCCTGTAAACTGCCCAGAACTTTGATGCAAGTAAAAGTGAAGAATACCAGGCAAAACAACTCGAAATCACGTAAAATTCTTCCAGGACCTAGATCTATGTGTCTGCAACACTCGACCAAAATTTCATTGAAAAATTCAAAGCCAATTGTTTGCAGTTTTAAATCTCGCAACACTGTGCCAGATTAACCCGGTTTTTGACCAATTCGAAAGATCAGTCTCGAACATATACCAAATCAACTTCAAACCTTACGAAATTTTAGGATAGCAAAGTAGACAAATAGTAGTCCAATTTAGGATCAAGAATCACCCAAAAATTCGTTTGGAGGTGGGAGAACGAAGCTCTCAAATTTACCCCAAAAAACTGGCTGTTACGGAAGGTTTTTTTCTTGGATGTTTTTGTGGATCTTGGATGATTTTCTTTCACCACTTGACAATGAATAATGATGTCCTTCGATGAAACTTTGTGAAAAATCAAAAATCTTGGAAAAAAGATTTGATCTTTAAGACTTTCTTGAAGATCTAATACTCCCCCTTAAAGGAAAAAATTTCGAGCAATAGTATGAACTGGATGAAAGCTCGAAAGGCCTTCTTCAATGGATGTCACCAAAGCTCTTGATACCATATGATGTATTTAATCTACTAAAATAGATCAAATACAAGTGCGGAAGCTAACAGAAATAAAGGATTGTACTTAGTTGATTTTCGATAAAGAATTTAATCACCACGAATATCAAACTAAGGGTTGGATAGGCTTTTATGTCAATTCCATAAAGAATTTAATCACCAAGAATAACATAAAAGGTTCGAATTGTTTGATTAGCATAAAGGCAAAGCCACCAACTAAACAAAACAAAACTGGATAGTACTTAGTTTATTCAATGATAAAGGCTAAGCCACCACAAGGAATAAATCTAAGGGTTTTGAATGCGTAAAGGCTAAGCCACCAGCACTCAAGAGGATTTGGGTAAACACTCAAACTCACAAAATTATTATTATTCACCATCTAAATATGAACTACATAGACTCTATTTATACTAGTTTAATTATGCTAATCCTAGTAGGAAAGAAATAACCTAATGCTACTAGGAAAACATAATAAACTATAACCCTAATAGGCTTAGGACAAGTCCCTAAGTCCTAGACTCTCTAGACTCTTTGAATCATGTAAAATCCATCGTTTTAAGAACGTAGGCAAAACCATGATTCCTAATACAAGTAGAACTAGGAAAGCAATAAAGATATGAGTTCTAACATAACTAGAACTCTACACACTTCTATTTGAAATCATGCCTCAAGAGTATCCAAGAACAAGTATCCACATCATCTCATGCATCATACTCCCCTTCTTGAAAAAATTCGTCCACGGATTTTGCCATTCCCCGGAGATTTGATCCATTAAATTTTGCCTGTAAACTGCCCAGAACTTTGATGCAAGTAAAAGTGAAGAATACCAGGCAAAACAACTCGAAATCACGTAAAATTCTTCCAGGACCTAGATCTATGTGTCTGCAACACTCGACCAAAATTTCATTGAAAAATTCAAAGCCAATTGTTTGCAGTTTTAAATCTCGCAACACTGTGCCAGATTAACCCGGTTTTTGACCAATTCGAAAGATCAGTCTCGAACATATACAAATCAACTTCAAACCTTACGAAATTTTAGGATAGCAAAGTAGACAAATAGTAGTCCAATTTAGGATCAAGAATCACCCAAAAATTCGTTTGGAGGTGGGAGAACGAAGCTCTCAAATTTACCCCAAAAAACTGGCTGTTACGGAAGGTTTTTTTCTTGGATGTTTTTGTGGATCTTGGATGATTTTCTTTCACCACTTGACAATGAATAATGATGTCCTTCGATGAAACTTTGTGAAAAATCAAAAATCTTGGAAAAAAGATTTGATCTTTAAGACTTTCTTGAAGATCTAATACTCCCCCTTAAAGGAAAAAATTTCGAGCAATAGTATGAACTGGATGAAAGCTCGAAAGGCCTTCTTCAATGGATGTCACCAAAGCTCTTGATACCATATGATGTATTTAATCTCTAAATAGATCAAATACAAGTGCGGAAGCTAACAGAATAAAGGATGTACTTAGTTGATTTTCGATAAAGAATTTAATCACCACGAATATCAAACTAAGGGTTGGATAGGCTTTTATGTCAATTCCATAAAGAATTTAATCACCAAGAATAACATAAAAGGTTCGAATTGTTTGATTAGCATAAAGGCAAAGCCACCAACTAAACAAAACAAAACTGGATAGTACTTAGTTTATTCAATGATAAAGGCTAAGCCACCACAAGGAATAAATCTAAGGGTTTTGAATGCGTAAAGGCTAAGCCACCAGCACTCAAGAGGATTTGGGTAAACACTCAAACTCACAAAATTATTATTATTCACCATCTAAATATGAACTACATAGACTCTATTTATACTAGTTTAATTATGCTAATCCTAGTAGGAAAGAAATAACCTAATGCTACTAGGAAAACATAATAAACTATAACCCTAATAGGCTTAGGACAAGTCCCTAAGTCCTAGACTCTCTAGACTCTTTGAATCATGTAAAATCCATCGTTTTAAGAACGTAGGCAAAACCATGATTCCTAATACAAGTAGAACTAGGAAAGCAATAAAGATATGAGTTCTAACATAACTAGAACTCTACACACTTCTATTTGAATCATGCCTCAAGAGTATCCAAGAACAAGTATCCACATCATCTCATGCATCATACTCCCCTTCTTGAAAAAATTCGTCCACGGATTTTGCCATTCCCGGAGATTTGATCCATTAATTTGCCTGTAAACTGCCCAGAACTTTGATGCAAGTAAAAGTGAAGAATACCAGGCAAAACAACTCGAAATCACGTAAAATTCTTCCAGGACCTAGATCTATGTGTCTGCAACACTCGACCAAAATTTCATTGAAAAATTCAAAGCCAATTGTTTGCAGTTTTAAATCTCGCAACACTGTGCCAGATTAACCCGGTTTTTGACCAATTCGAAAGATCAGTCTCGAACATATACCAAATCAACTTCAAACCTTACGAAATTTTAGGATAGCAAAGTAGACAAATAGTAGTCCAATTTAGGATCAAGAATCACCCAAAATTCGTTTGGAGTGGGAGAACGAAGCTCTCAAATTTACCCCAAAAAACTGGCTGTTACGGAAGGTTTTTTTCTTGGATGTTTTTGTGGATCTTGGATGATTTTCTTTCACCACTTGACAATGAATAATGATGTCCTTCGATGAAACTTTGTGAAAAATCAAAAATCTTGGAAAAAAGATTTGATCTTTAAGACTTTCTTGAAGATCTAATACTCCCCTTAAAGGAAAAAATTTCGAGCAATAGTATGAACTGGATGAAAGCTCGAAAGGCCTTCTTCAATGGATGTCACCAAAGCTCTTGATACCATATGATGTATTTAATCTACTAAAATAGATCAAATACAAGTGCGGAAGCTAACAGAAATAAAGGATTGTACTTAGTTGATTTTCGATAAAGAATTTAATCACCACGAATATCAAACTAAGGGTTGGATAGGCTTTTATGTCAATTCCATAAAGAATTTAATCACCAAGAATAACATAAAAGGTTCGAATTGTTTGATTAGCATAAAGGCAAAGCCACCAACTAAACAAAACAAAACTGGATAGTACTTAGTTTATTCAATGATAAAGGCTAAGCCACCACAAGGAATAAATCTAAGGGTTTTGAATGCGTAAAGGCTAAGCCACCAGCACTCAAGAGGATTTGGGTAAACACTCAAACTCACAAAATTATTATTATTCACCATCTAAATATGAACTACATAGACTCTATTTATACTAGTTTAATTATGCTAATCCTAGTAGGAAAGAAATAACCTAATGCTACTAGGAAACATAATAAACTATAACCCTAATAGGCTTAGGACAAGTCCCTAAGTCCTAGACTCTCTAGACTCTTTGAATCATGTAAAATCCATCGTTTTAAGAACGTAGGCAAAACCATGATTCCTAATACAAGTAGAACTAGGAAAGCAATAAAGATATGAGTTCTAACATAACTAGAACTCTACACACTTTTATTTGACATCATGCCTCAAGAGTATCCAAGAACAAGTATCCACATCATCTCATGCATCACTTATATAAAAGAGATATTTGTAAATGAGCAAAGAATTAGAAAAAATTATCTGTATTATTTTTTGTAAGATTAAAGATATATAAGTCTTTTTAAGGGGGGACACCATAGCTTCCTCCTTAGCTTATATAATAGAAATATATAGAATATAGATATAAATAGATCTAAACTACTAATTTAGACCGAATAATTATCTCAAATAGCAAATTGAATAGTTACCTTCTATAGCAACTAAAGCAATTGTGTGTGCCTCATATCCATTACTCCCTCCTTTTTCTTTGCTGAATTTCCCTTAAATGACTCTTTCTTTTTAATTTCTAAATTGATTAAACTGTCCTTATTTGGAGTACTTGACTTACAAAAGAGTAATAATATTCTTATGGGTTGACTTTTTCCACCAAAAAAAATACTTCTTTTCTCTTTTCCTCCCTTATTTTATATTAGATGGGGAAAATGTATCGTTCAAAAAGTTTAAAAGTGACATTGCCTAAAACTTTGTACAAAACAAAATGCTGTAACTAAAAAATCGGAGAATTACCTATTTACAGCCTATGCCCTATAGGACTTAGCTTGGAGGTGTCAAGGAGTTTAACCGAGACCAAGCCTAAGCAAGCTCGGCTAGGGTAGGAAAAGGGCAAAGCTCAGCTCGAAGCTCGTCGGGCTTGAAAATCTTGGCTCGCACTCAAAAAATTTGAATATGAGCTCGGTTCGACTCAAGTTCGAGCTAGTCCATATACCTTGACTTAGTATTTGGAGTAGTATTTTTTTAGAACAAAAACTTTGTGTCATTCTCCCACCAATGTGCGACTTTATGAATTATCCTTTTACATTATATAAACAAAGGTTAACATGTTGTTCCTTTTGTAAAGGACATAGGTTTAATCTTTTTTTTCTCAACCAATGTGGGACAAGATCAAACCATATGTATAACTAGGTTACTAGCATATTATGGATAAAAAAAAAGCTATTTTACATAAATCAATGTGGGACACTTAATATTTTACATAAAAATCGTTATTTTAAGAGCTTTTTAGCCGAATGAAGGCTTGCTCGGGCTTGATTCATTAGCAGACCGAGCTGAACTCGATCTTGACTCGAGCCCCCCTCGATCCGAGCTTCGACGGAGCCGAGCTCGATAGGTTACGAGCATGTTTGACTTATTAATACCCCTAATAGGACGAACTTCACCTCGAATAACATGGGCACTTGTAATTAAGTTGTAAGTCAATCAGTAGTCTATACCATAACGTGCGGAATCTGAATATGTATGTTAACAATTATACACATTTTAGCATTCCATAAAGAAGCTAAAAGAAGTATCTGCAAAGTCAAGAACATCAATGCAGTACAAGAGAGAATAAAACCACAGGAGGATTAAAAGAGAGAATTTACAAATAACTGTCAAAATAGTCTGCTACCCAAAAAGAATGTCATTCAATTGTGACTACGTGATCCTGCAATTGACGTGAAACTAAAGCCAAATTCATTCCATTTGTAGCATAGCCTGTTTGTGTTCGGCTATCTTCTTCTACTGCTCTAAAGTATGAATGAGGTCCCCAACCTAATTGGTCAACAATTCCATAGAGATGCCGTAAATAAAATTGAGATAACATAAAGCAAAATTGTATGTTTATGAACATAATTAAAGAGATTGGTAACATTTTTCAGTAAGTCTTGATCAAAGTTAGACATGTGCCCGTAGTGACTATTTTTTTCTTTTTCCTATCTTCTAATCCCCTTTTCTACCCTATAGATACTCTTATATACTATTTTCTAGCATAATAACACTTATTATTATACCGTCACAATTTATTACATTAATTTATCATAATAAAATATCTCATATATTACCTCGAAAAAAAAAAATTAAAACCTCATATATAACATTTAACCTTTTTTCATATACTATCTTGTACGATCTTTATTTGCTTTTCTTTTATATCTATCTGTTTTTAAATATAGTTATTTTTTTGTAAATCACATGTGCTAATTGGTATCATAAATCTACGCATATATGTTTTTTTCTTAATATTTTTATCATAGCCATACATCATATCTAATCCAGTTCAAAGTGCTTTGAGTAATTATTTCACTTTAAATAAGGTAACTAGTAACTTGTTTCATGTCGAAGTTATAGCAATCATGCAACTATATTAGAGTATATAATATGTTAAAACTTTTTCAATAAGATGTATTACTAAGTCAACCAGAGAAAAATGAAAAGGCTTACACTGAGTGCGGTGTGGTGCGGGAAAGAACTGGAGATAGCAAAAGAAAGAGATAACAAGGCCTACAAATTAAAAAAGGGAAGAGATTTAAGAGTTTACTGAAATTATGTGATTATTATGGCAGAAATGAGAAATGAATTAATCTAGTGCACTCCAACATAAGAACGACTCATCATATATAGGTTTTTTTGTGTGTTTAGCGACCCTTAAGGATAGATAGTGACGTAAACAAGATTCGATCCTAGGCCGTAGTTCATAAGTATCACTCTCGTATGCGCTTCCAAAACTAAACTAGTTCACATTAGAGGTGATAATGAGCCTGACAAGCTCGCGAGCAGCTCAAGCTCGGCTCGGTCAAAGCTCGATTCGTTGAAGCTCGGCTCGAGCTCGGGCTCGGCTCGAGACTTAAACGAGCCGAGCCGAGCTGGGCAAAGCTCGGCTCGTAAAGCTCGTGAGCAGCTCGTTTATTATTTTATATTAAAAAAAATATTTATATTAAAAAAATATTTTATATTAAAAAATTTAATACTAATTTATATTTTAATTTAGATTACAAATTATATATTTTAATTTGTGATCCAACTTCACCTCTACTCCACTAGGCACTAAAGTCCCACATTGGTTAAGAAAACAAGGATCAACCTTATTTTCTTTATAAATAGCTACTACTCCTTACTTCAACTTAAAGTTTAATTTTGTATCTCCTTGGTTGGAAAACAAAAACTATACTTTATTTTCTTCATAGAGGAAATGAAGTATTATTTAAATAGTTGATTTTTTAATACTTAAAATATTTGATAATTTTTTCTTTAGCAAAACATGGAGTCCCACATTGAAATTTTAACAATGCTAGGAGGATTCCAAGTTATAAAAGCATATGTAAACAAAACAAGGGTATAATGAGTTTTTTTTCTTAACAAAACATGGAGTCCCACATTGAAATTTTAGCAATGCTAAGAGGGATTCAAGTTATATAAGCATATGTAGAATGAGTTTGTTATCTTAAACAAAACATGGAGTTCCACATTGAAATGGGGATAGTGAGTTTGTATTTCTTAACAAACCATGGAGTCCCACATTGAAATCTTAGAAATGCTAAGAGGGCAATCAAGTTATAAAAGCATATGATGGGTGAGTGAACAAGCTCACCTACTTCGAGCCAAGCCGAGCTCGCGAGCCGAGCCTAAACGAGCTCGCGAGCCGAGCTCGAACCCCAAATTTCCATCACGAGCCGAGCTCGAGCTCGGATCTCCCAAGCTCGGCGAGCTTACGAGCCGAGCCGAGCCTGGAAAATTTTAAACGAGCTCGAGCTGAGCCCAGTGCTATTCGGGCTCGGCTCGCTCGATAAGCACCCCTAGTTCACATCTACTGAATGACTAATAAGAGTATAGTAAAAACAAACCGATCAAAGCTCCTGCAAAAACGTCTTGCCAATGGTGCCAGTAATCATCAACTCGAGAAACACCAACAAGGGCAGCCATTAGGAACGGAAAAAACACAATACATAATTTGCCTGCATGCCCCTTTTGATCAAATGCTTCGATTTTTCCTGACAGATAAAACGCTAGAAATCCAAGTCCTGCAAAAGACCCTGTAAATCCAAATAATTTTCATGTAAGACAAAGAAAAGGAGTTTTTTTCCTTTTTTGTCAGATCAAAAACAAAATTTGCGGTTGCTCAACTACAGACAAAAATAAATATCTAAAGCAACAGAGTCATCGCAGAAAAACTAATCAAACACCTCCCAAACCGCAATATGAAATCCGTTAGTTTGCGAAAATAATCTAGAGATAATAGCGGTATCATATGTTGATGTCAATCAAACAACAGAACCAAATAAAAGTATGAAGTAACTAAGTAGTAGCGGGAATAATTACATGATGTGTGACCACTTGGAAAACTCTTGTGCCCTTCCTTTATGACACTAGCATCACCATTGCATATAACATTACCAAGGTGATTATAAATCTGTGGGATAAGAGCACAACAGAGATTAAACTTCATATAGTCAAGTTGTTTTTATTTTCAGATGAAAGTATTCTAAGATGTTGCATGAAGTAATCCTCTTAAACAAAATAACAAGCATAAAACAGTAACTGATCTTACATCCTGGCCATCAGGAAAGCAACGCCAAAAGAAGTTTGGCCTAGGCCGACCAACTGCATCTTTTATAGCATCTGTAATGACCCCAGTAATGAGCACTGCATATAACAGACCTGCATATTGTCAAATAATTTGTATGTTAAACTTCTCTTCAACAAAAAAAATTATTGATAGTAGTACATAAAATCTTGACATTACCTAAAATGGCATGGTGTAAATCGTGTACATCTCTTCTCCTAATGTATCGGATAGTGAAAACGATGATAGGCAGCAAAACTGCATAGATCTGTCAAATAAATGAAATATTTGGTCAAGCCATTGGAACTTAACAACCTAAAATTTTGTTGCAAGTTTATTTGCTATCAATTCAGAGAAAAAAAACGCAGTCGCGGTCGCGTTGTCGCGGGAACGGCTTGTGACGAAAAATTAAACGTTTCACGGCCGATACGACATGAATTTTTTTAAAAAAATCACATATGTTCTAACCTTATCTACTTTGTTTTAGTTTACAAAGCATTATTACAACATAATATAATTAAATCTTTACATTAGCTATATAATTAAATTATAAAATATTTTTGGCTAATATTTAAAAGAAACTGATGTAACAGGAACGCGGTGAGTTCGCGTTACGGAACGGACAACGTGGCGAGAAGTATGTGATTTTTATTATGGCATTCTGTAACGGAATTTCGCAGAACGGCAAATTCAAAATCCGTTAAAGAACGACCGTTCTGTAACGAAACGGGAGAGTTTTAATTTCATGGCTATCATGACACGATATAGTTTACTTGTCCTCTTTTGGTATTCCCTTTCCAATGCACAATCTTCAACAAGTAATTTGGACCATCAATATCTTTAAATATGAATTACTTAACAGATTGATTGTACATATTCTGAATCTAATATGATGTGGGCCCTCCACTATCGCTAATCCTTTCATATTTTTTTTTTGATAAATTTGCTCATTTTTATTTATTCGAAGGATGAGGGAGAGAAAGCCTCGACTAAGACTATGGTATTCCTCCGTTAGGAGAAAACTTTCATAGTGTCTAGCACACCATAGTAGAAGGAGAAACTCTCTCCATCATCAGAGCATACAAAACCAGCTACCCAACTTAATAGCTGTTGCCATACAAAGCACACATAGATAACATTACATTCTACAGAACCTTGAAAGCAAAAGACCAATGATTAGAGACAAGGTGAAGACATTTGAGCATTCCCCTTATATCCATGCAACAAAATCATCCAATCTTGGGATGCCTAGCTTGGCCAAGGAATCAGCCACAAAGTTGGATTCACGACCTTTATGAATTATGGATATGTTCATCCATTTTTTCAACGAGTTCCGAATGAAATTGAGTTGGAAGCCAGGTTCCAAGGCCCCCCTTTGTTGCCATTGCACCATGAGACTACGTTAAGAGAATCTGACTCGATGATAACTTCATGCCTTCGGAACTCATCTTTAGAAAGGATGATGTTGATTGCACGATGTATTGCCCATACTTCAGCACTATTAATTTCCATGTGAGGAATCGGACATGAGAAGAGACACATGAAAACTCCTAGATGATTTCGTAGCACCCCACCCACTGCTGAGCGAGACAAATTCATGGAAGTGGACGCATCCACGTTCCATTTAATGGCGCAGCTAGGAGGGGGCGTCCATTGAGCACTGCTGGGATTGGGCAGGTGCGTTGTCTTGAGGCACTTTGATCCACCCCACCTTAGGCAGGGAGGGTGGCGAAACACCTCCTCCGGGGAGTAGGGGAAGGGGTCTGACCACCCTTTTATCCACCAACATGCCGTGCAAAAGAACTAGGTGTTGAAGTTGTTCAGGAGTGGATGATTTTTGGGAGAAGACTCGCGCGTTCCGTTCTTTCCACAAGGTCCATAGTATGATAAAGAAGCTTGCAAGCCAGACTTTTTTGAAGAACGGTTCGCGATAGGGGGAGTGCCATGAGATCATTGCATCCGAGAGTGAAAAAGGATAAACCCAACAAGAACCCCAAATGTCTATCCACCATTGCCATAGTCGCCATGAAAAACTACAATGAAGAAGGAGGTGAGAATGGTCTTCTATTGCATTGTTGCAAAACACACATCCTGCATCGCTACTAGGGATTATACCCAGGGAAGCCAATTTGGATTTTGTGTTGATTTTCCCTAGTAGAGCTGCCCATACAAATACTTCAATTCTATAGGGAACCAATCCCCTCCAAACCCCTTTAATCGCCGTGGCAGGATTAAAATTTGAGTTCTTTCCCAGAGCTTGTGAGAAAGATTTAACGGTGAATTGCCCCGACTTATGCAAAGTCTAGTTGAGCTCGTCACTTGATTCTAATGCAGGACATACCCCATTAAGAAGCTGCTGTAATTTCTCCTCTTCCACTTTATCTTGAGGTCTAAGCTCTCTAGTCCATTCGAAACTCCATTGCCAATGGAATCCATCCCAATATCCCATGGACCCTATTGATGCTAGATTGTTGGCTGCAATTCTATATAGCCTTGGGAATATTACCTTTAGTGGAGAGGAGCCCACCCAAAGGTCGTGCCAGAAAAATGTGTTCAACCCATCACCAAGCTGCTTTCTCACGGATTATTTTGCAAGGGTCCACGCATATGGATGCTTCATTACTGCTGCGCAAATACCCTGCCAAGGCCCACCCACTTTTGGGATTTTTAGGTCATGAAGAGATAAGGAGGGGGGTATCTGTATTTTTCCCTGATGATCAATCCCCACATGGATTGCTTCTCATTTAGGAGGCGCCATATCCATTTGAAAAGGAGTGCTATGTTTTTATTTAGCAGACATCCTACTCCAAGGCCTCCCATATTAGTGGGTAACTCAACTACATCCCATCGAACAAGTGGAAGTGCACTCCGCTCGCTGCCACCACTCCATAAAAAATTCCGTTGGATGGCTTGTATCTTTGCTATTATTCCTTTAGGCACTGGAAATAAGGACATGTAGCACATGGGTAGATTAGACAAGGAAGCTTTTATTAAAGTCAGCCTCCCTCCAATTGAGAGATGTTTCCCCTTCCAAGATGCCATCTTTGCCTTCATACGATCAAGGATCACGTTCCATGGTGAATGCAGTTTTGTGGAGCCCCCAATCGGAAGCCCAAGCTATGTTATTGAAAACTTCCCCACCTTGCATAAGAGATGAGCAGCAGCCATTTGGGTCCAAGATTCCTCAAGATTAATTCCAGTGATGCTACTTTTGTGAAAATTGATCTGCAACCCTGAACACAGTTGAAATAAAATTAGAAGCTTTTTAATATTCAATAGATAATCCAGCCTAGGAGGCGAGAAGACAAGCGTATCATCGGCATACTGAAGATGCGTGATACGGTGGCCTCCTCGGCAAACTTCCACTCCTCTCTACAGGTTCATATGAGTGGCTTTTTGAAATAAGAGATTCAAGGGTTCGACCGCTAGGTCAAATAGGAATGGGGAGAGAGGGTCTCCCTGCCGGAGCCCTCTTTGCAACTTGAAAGGAGATGTCGGGCACCCATTTATGAGAATGGATGCCGACGCTGAGGTGACACAAGAGATAATCCACTCACGCTATTTTTGCGGAAAGCCCATACTCTTAAGCACCCATTCCAAATAAGGCCACGACACACGGTCGAAGGCTTTGTGAAAATCTAATTTGAATAATACCGCCTTTGTGTTTCTTTTTTTACATGAATCAACAAGTTCCCCTGCCACCAAGGCACCGTCTAAAATCTGCCTCCCCTTTATGAATGAGGATTGGAGAGGTCCGATAAGATCATTCATAACCATTTGCAATCTCTTAGCAAGAAGCTTTGCGATAATTTTATATAGGCACCCCACCATGCTAATGGGCCTATACTCCTTGAAGGTTTGAGGATTTTCAGTTTTTGGTATTAGTGCAATAAAAGCACTATTGCATCCCTTAGGTAATTTAGAGGATTGCCAGAAAGTTTGTACAATATCATAGATGTCGTTTTTAATAATGTCCCAAGCTCCCTTAATAAACTTAAAATTGAACCCATCGGGCCCTGGGGCCTTGTTACTGTCACACGAGTCCACTACTTCTCTAATTTCTTCCCAGCTAAAGGGAAGGATTAATGACTCCCTTTGTTCATGAGATAGTGTTTGGAAGTTGAGTTCTTCAAAAGTTGGCCTATTCGAACAATCCTCGGAGAAGATATCCTTGAAATATTCAACAACCTCTTTTCTTATGCGCTGGGGATCCTTAATGAGTTCATCACCAATCAAGAGAGAAGATATTGAGTTTTTCCTCTTTCAGACCGAAGCCATCATATGAAAGAATTTCGAGTTTCTATCCCCTTCTTTTAGCCACTGTATTCGCGAGTTCTGGGCCCAGTACATTTCACGCCTTTTGAGCCAATTCCATAGTTGCAGTTGGGAGGATGCCCTTTTTTTGCACTTCTTTAATTTCCAAGTCTCGCAGGTTTGCTATTTTGTCACATTCCTCAATTTCCGATTCTAATTTGGAGATATTTCCATCTATGTGCCCAAAGACTGTGGAGTTCCAGTTCTTGAGGCTTTGTTTCACAGCTTTCAGTTTCAAGGGCGGGGAAATACCCTGATTTTTGACCCACGCTTCTTTGATTATGTTAAGACATTCCGGGTGTTCCAGCCAGCAGTTTTGGAAGCGGAATGGCCTGGGACCCTAGTCTTTTGCATTTGTAGAGATCAGTAAAGGGCAATGGTCCGAGATTCCTCTGGACAAAAGTGAGATCTTCAAAGATGGAAATACATTGATCCACTCAGGGCTAATTAGTAACCTATCCAGCTTGCTCTTTGATTTTCCCCTAAACCATGTAAACCAACCATTGCTTGCTTCGATCTCCATTAGTTGCGCCTTTTGGATAAACTCCCTGAATTTTTCTCCCCCGTTGTTGACAAGAGTTGGCTGCCTCTTTCAGATTTTTGCATTGTTTCATTGAAGTCACCAAGGATAAGACATGGCAATCCTAATTCCTGACCAAAAAGGTAAATTGCATTCCAGACTTGGATCCTTTCTTCCAAATCACACGAATTATATATGTTAATTAAGGAGCAATTGAAGACAGAATTTCCCATCCTTCCGGTGATTGCTAACCAGTTCCTTTCAATTCTACATGAGTCCATGATAAAAAATTTGGAGTTCCACATGCTAAGAATTCCACCAGAATTTCCCGTTGAGGGTTGGCATCTCTATTCGACATCCGGGTTATTCCATATTGTTTTAATGAGTTTGGGGTTTATTTCTTCACACTTCGTTTCCTGAACAAAAATAATTTGAGCATCATTTGTTCTAATGAGTTTACGCAGGGAACTGCGTTTGGGCCTAGCGCCAAGCCCCTTTACATTCTAGGATAAAGCATTCATGGAGAACACCTGGAGATGTGAAAAAAAAAGAAATTTTTGCACACTAAGTGCAATGAGCAGACCAATCTTTAGCCTGATGTACAAGAATATCATCTATCTTCTTCTGTAATTCCACCTTTGGGCCTGGGTAGAGGAGACCCACTTTTTCCGCAAACTTCATCACATCGTTAGAGGATAGCTCGATATGGTGAGGGCTGGACTTTTGATTAGAGTCCTGACTGGGCTGAAGGGATTTCACCCTGTTTGTGTACTGCCGGGAAATTTTCCTTTGGTTCTTTCTTTTCCTACGGTTTTCATAGAAGGTTTTTGTGGATGGAGGAATTGCTTCTTCAAACCCTGGTGGAAAGAGTGGGCCTGACAGGGATGATGAGTTTGACGAGGAGAGGCCACTGGGCTTCTGTAGAGGTCCACACATATTTTTATCATGGAAGTTCGATAGAGAAAGAGGTATGGGCTGGGATGTCATTGTAGGGCTGGGTAAAGAGGGATTTGTTATATGAGGACATTTGGGCTTTTTTTGTTGGGGAGAGGACTGATCCACAAGAACCTGGGCCAATGGTGGAGAAGTGGGTTCCACGTGGTTGGATAGTAACTGGGAGGGACTTTTTTTTTTTGATAGGGGATGACTGATGTGTTAAAAGGTCAGTTATTTCGGCGGCAGCATTGATAGGTTCACATTTTTCGAGATTCATGCAGAGAGAATTTAAGGACAAGGGAGATTTGGGGACATCATCATTACTGCAATTATTGGGAGATGAAGGGCTATTTTGATTGGGAGACTCGCCATCAACCTCGATATGACCGTTGATTGGTTGAGCATTCTGGGCAGTCCCCACAACTGTTGGACTTCCAAATAATCTGGATTCTGAGATGCAGATTGTGGATTGGAATTCTTCAAGTGCCAGTAAAATTTTGCAGTTTATCATGAACAGACAGTCTGTGATTACTGTTATTTTTGCGCAATCAAAATTCTTATAATCAAGCGCAAGAACTCTCCCGAAAATGCAGCCGATGTTGTAAAGATTATCATAGCCCCACGCACCCAATGGGACTCCATATACATACAGACATGTCTCCCTCCAGATCGGAGCATGTTTGTTATTGACATCCCTGACATCTAAGAACCAATTTAAAAGCCACTTGCTTTCAATAATTGCAATTTTATCCTCCATTGTTTCAAATGAGATCAGATGTAGCATACCTCCAAGGGGTTTGATATTTAGACAACTAACCCCTCTAATAATATTAACTGAAGTAAATCATTTGAGGATAAGGAGGAGGAGGAAGTACCAATGACACTCCGGGAGAAAAGTTCAGCATTATCATCGCACAGGGACCCTTTGAGAATCGCTGCATGCACCTCATCATCTCTATCAAAGACTAGCGAGTCCCGGGTGAGTTCAACATTTTCACTAAGTGCTCTTGAGCTCATAATGCGCTTTCGAGACGGTTCAAATTGACAAAAGTCAGGTATGGGGTCAGGTTGAATAGAGGGGAATTGATGGTTAGTTCGGGTTTTAGGTTTTTTAGTTGAATGGGGTTTTGGGGTGGGGGATGGAACATTAGTGCATGCTTCCTTATAGGAACGGTGATCTCGATTAGCTGGTTTTGAAGGGTAGGTAGTCCGACGAGACTGGTAGTTTAAAGGGTCATGGGTTGATGGGTTTGGGGAACGGAAAGGCTTTTGTATGGGAGGAGGGTTATCAGCTTTTGCAGGGAAGACTTTCAGGCGAGCACCCCCTAGTCTTCGCCCATTTTCATTCTGGATTGCTTTTAGGCAGGATTGACTCGAAAGGAATTGCACAAAAGCATACTTGTGATTTCGGTTTTGGCGGAGCTTTGGAGGAATATGGATATGGGAAATGGGACCGTATAATTCGAAGGTTTTGAGAATATCAGAGGGGTTGATGGTGGTGGGGATGAAGTCAACAAAACATGTTCGGAGTGCAGGCTGGGGTTTTCTCATGGATGATCGTTTTCTGGTAACTGTGTTCCATTGATAGGGATTACGAGGTTGGAGGGGGTTTCTCTCACTAGGATTCTCTCCCATCTCTCTATCTTGGCCTTACCGACTTCCCAAGTACCGCAACAATTAACAATAATTCGCTAACCCTTTCATATCCATGTGAAGTCTTCACTAATCTCTGTGTCTCAACAATTCCAACTTTTACCATATCTACCAACAAAACTACATTTCCCTCTTATGTATTCTTAATATGCGTGCGAATGCCTAAGAGGACGTTTAATTATGTTTAGACGGAGGCAATATCTATGTATGCACTAGCCTTTATATGCACGCGATGCGTGCGTTAATTTTAAAATTTGTTATTCTATTATATACTGTATTCGTACTTGATTTATGATTAAACTTAAATGTGAAAAATTCAACAGTTAGATGAATTTAGATATATTAATTCGCTAATGTAAAAAAATAAAAAAGGTTGTGAGTGATTGTTAACATTAATTTTTGTGAATGAATATTGAACAGAAAGAACAAAAATAATGAGTTGGTTTAACAGAATTAAAGAGTATCAAAGGTAGTGAATGTTCAGACTTTTCATGTGCACGTTATCTATGCCATCTTTTTATAAGGTATAAATTTTTTCCATTTAATTTTGATTGAAGTATTTGACGCATATACCATTTTAAACTTGTTTTAAATGGCAAGTTGGAATGAGAATTTTTAAATGATTTGCTTTTGTAATTTTTTTCATTCCATTAATTAGATCATTAAGGGTATTTTAGTCACTTCAAAAAAAGACACTACACCTCCTCCCTTGGCTTATATAATAGAGATAAGCACTACAAAACGTGGTTAAAGTTTATAAACTTTGTGTTTTCAGAAACAAATGGGGTAAACATAAAGATGGGACGTAGTACTGTATTAGTTAACAGGAAATTGAATGAATAAATGTGTACAATAAGTGAATGGAGAAAGAGAGACTTACAGGAACTGCCCATACAGGAACTGTATTGGGTTGTAAAGGATACTTAAGATCTGTCATCATATCCTTGCCAACAAAACGATAAAATGGATCTATAATGTTCAAAATACCGATGATGAACAATAAAAGTATCAGTGTAAGCCAATCATGAAGGTGCGTTCTTGCTACTCTGGCTCCATGAGATTGAATTGTATAAGATCGTACTTCAATCATTGTCATTCTGTCCTGTTAAAGATCAAAAATAGCCACCTATAATTGTTGACACTATTCTGATATTCTAATATCTGCTAAGATGTAGTAGGCTAGTAGCATTTTTAACTTATAACACAAACAAAATTTCTGGCAATAAGTCAATAACTAATAAATTGGAAATGTTTGCTCCAGGACCAAATTCAGATTTTAGGTAATGACTAGATGTTTATAGTGCTCTATATTACTCATACAGTTAACAGTCATAGATTTATCTAAGAATAATTTCATGTACCCTTTGTATAGCCCATGTTACAATTTAGCACTCAACTTTTTCTTTCTTTCAAAATATACTATTCCCATGTTACAATTTAGCACTTAACTTTTTCTTTCTTCCAAAATATACTATTTACGTTGTTGTAGACTTAATACTACTAGTACAAAAACAGAGAAGCTAAGATAGTTTATCTTTGCCCTTCATGAATCACCATTTCACCACCATTCAACAATAAATTGACCATTATGGTAGTCCATATTACCATTTCACCCTTCTTCTTTCAGGGAAATTACTAATTCACCCTTGGTTAATATAGTAATAATGATAAATAAATGGGTTATGCTATATGGGCATATAAGACATAAAAACATTGCTTAAAACGAAAATTAGTTGTCGATTTATGATAAAAGTTTACATTAAACTATATGATAAATGATCAATTAATACTTTTTTTTTTTCATTTTAAACTTTTTATATGCAATCCTTAATATTGCATTTAGCTTTTCCCTAAATAAAAATAAAAGTTTAACAACTTTTACGGCAAAGAAAAAGAAATTATAAGACAGTAATTAACATTATGTTCATCTATATACGAGCTATCTAGTAATGAATAACATTTTCCCCTCAAAAAAAGTAATGAATAACATTTTCCTTGATCTAATTTAACACTAACTCCAGGCCGAAGGACTTCAAAATCCAAACTTGACCACCCTTTGGTAAGTCAAAAAAAAAAATTCGAATATTCTATCCATGACGTGATGACAATACGACATGCCACAAAATGAATACAAAAAATGATGTGTATAAATATAGTTACTCAATTTTTAATACTTGCATAATGTGGATTGAGCTCGTAGTTTAAAAAACATTTGAATAAATAATTAGATTAATTTAAATACCAGTAAGAAGTAAGGCTTGTGTTTGAAAAGTATGTGGAAGTAAGAAAATAAAGTACGTAGGTATGCAAAAATTAAAGTGTATGAGAAATTAAAATTGAAAAATAGTCCTTTGATTTGGGGAATTAAGGAATATTTATAGTTAAAGTGAAGGTGTGCTTCACGCGCCAGCTGCAGAAGGATGTGTGACCCACAATCACGCGTGTCAGGTGTACATGGGTGCGCTTGACACGACATGCCCACAACGTACATGTGATACGCGTTTTTAAAAAGTCATTAAGATTTGAGTAATTTTAATTAATTTGTTTGGTTACTTTCTCTAATCTATATAAACATATTAAAAGACGTTCATATCAAAGGAATGATGTCACATGACACTTTACAATATATGTGTCATGTGACACTCTTCTCAAATTTCTTATACACATGTTTAAGATCTCATTTACAAATATTAACATTATGTTGATCGAAAACATGACCTTTAAAAGAAAATGTGAGAGTTTAACCATCAATTAACTACAGTTTCAATGTTTAATGTTTCAAAGCAAAGTGGGTGTGGAACCTATATGTTCCCTCTAGGGTTTATCCTTGGGAGGGTTTTTTCTCTCTAGGGTTTCTCCTTGGGAGGGTTTTTTTCTTAGCCTCCATCGCTAGGTTTTTCTTCTTTTTTGAAGGTTTTTTCTTCATTCTTTCTTTGTTTTTTCATCACTTTTCTTCTTGGTCTCAATTGTGAATCTTTGTAGGGGCTTCCAGTGGTGTTCATACCGGTGGTAAGCCCCAAAAACCTTTTTAATTGTTTCCAATAAGTATATCCCATCATTAAGATGGTATTTATTTATAGAGTTCCATTTCTTTCTTTGTTCGTCTAATGAAGAAGGAAGATCTAAGAATCACTATTCTCTGTAAGAATCTAGAAGACCACGGAAGTATTTTCACCCAAACGACTATGCATCAGCGGAAGTTAAGCCGAATCAGGGTGAACTCGCAGATTGTATTGCTTCAGATGAAGTTTTTTATTAAGGCTATTTTTTATCAAATCTGCGATGTATCTAGTTCTAAGGTGTTATATACCTATGTTGAAATTTTCGATTTTTCAAGAATTGATTGTTAATGTCGTTTGGCTACCCCTTATCAATGAAATTATTTTTCTTCCTGTCAAAAAAAAAATGTTTCAAAGCAAAGCATAATAAAGTCCCATAATTATCCTCCCTCCGTCCCAAAATATAGTTCCCATTTCATTTTGTATAGTCTCCAAGACTTACCTTTGACCTACGATATCTTCTATTTCTTATTTGTAAAAAATATAAAAAGTTGATATTACGAATTTATACATTGAGACGAAGCACACAATAAGACCCCTCATGAATATGTTTTTTTTTGTATATATTAGTAAGAATATTTGGTTAAAGTTTTTAAAATTTGACTTCCAAAATAGAAATGGGAACTATATTTTGGGACGGAGGGAGTATGTAACTACAAAGACATAGACAAGTTTCTTGATCTCTAACACTTTTGTTAAGGTAATAACATTCTCTTACTCCAATTTCATTAAAATTGTTGTTTTTATCCCAATTTCTTAAGAAGTTCTTCAAAGAATAGAATATATATCATGTCATAACGTCCATTTTTTTAATTCTGCACTAGACTGAAAATTATGAAAAAAATAATAAAACCAATTATGAAATTTATAAATAATAATTTAAATTAATAATTGTAAGCTAACCCGGGGTATAGTCCGGCTAAAATACTAGTTTGCTCTTTAAACTGTGTGCCCAATATTATTTGAGCTATGGCAAGTTTTTTTTCTTAATTTCGTGGTGTGGATATTAGAAGAGTTGATTAAAACTTCAAACCGGTGGCTCTTTCCATCGTACAGGTAAGATTAGTTGCACTAGCCTACTTCTCTATAGATGCAAATGGAAAATTTTCAAAAAACTAACTTTTATAACCAACTTTTTTCCAAAAAAATAACTTTTAAAAATTTTCTTTCAAAAAACTACTTGATATAACATATTCCTTTCCATATACATACTTTTATATTTAACACTATCAATAAATGACAATCACCTTAGTGTTGTTGTCGATGGAGTAACAAGAAAAAAAAGAGAGAAACGATAGGGGAGGAAAGAATAACAATTTATGATGACTTAATTATTAGTAATTAAACCTCATTTATGGTAAAATGGTAGTATATTGAAATAAATTTGTTATATAAAGTAGTTTTGTGAAAGAAATTATTCAAAAGATAGTTTTTTTTTTTTCAAAAAATTGATTATAAAAAATAGTTTTATGAAATCTTCCCATGTACTTATTGAAAGATAGAGGAATACTCCCTCCACCCACAATTGGTTTCAAAGTAGTACGAGGAAGTAATCAGCAAACGTTCCTACATCTTCCTTTCAAGCAACTCCTTCGCAACAAACTCCAAAATCCAAAACTTTGACTACCCTTTTCCAATATCTTTACTCTTTATTTTGATAATGGATTATCTTTATTTTATAAATTAATAATAGGAATAATTTACTCAAATAATACAACCTTTCACCGATTAATTTTTAATAAGTCTGCAACCTTTCTATTATTCTTGAATATTATGACGTTTTGGTGGTATTTCCTTTTAATAGGCTTTGCCGTATTTATAATCAATTTGTTTGGTACGCCACATTGCCTATCTCTTCCATTTTTACTTTCTCTTTCCTCCATGTCCGGACTTCTATGATAAAGAGTTAATGTTTTAGACAATTTTAAGTCATTTTATTTGACTCGCTAGAAGTAAATACAGTAGACAGATCACATTTAATTTAATCGTACATGCAGGGGGGCAATCCAATGGCGGGGACTTGAAGCAGCATGGTAGCCCTGAACGTGGTAGATATGTGCATTATATTTGTTGTGCTCTTTGGCAAGATGATTGACACGAGCCAGCATGATGTTATGAGGTGTGGTTTTATCGTTGAACACCAAAGAGTTTCGTTCACTCCACAACACCCACGCAAGAAAAGCTCCCTTGGCTCGAATTTTCACATCAATATTCTTCCAGTTCACTACAGAATCACTCATGGGCAGCAACTCAATATCTTGCAAAAACACCGCACAATCACTAGCAAGCCATAACTCTCGCACGAGAGGACACGTAAAAACCGCATGCTCTTGGGTTTTAGCTTGGCCACACCCTTGAGGACATCAATCATCTTCAATCATATGACGCCATTTGAGCAAACTACGAGCCAGAAGACTGTGAGTACACAACCGCCATAGAAAATGGCGTACTTTTGGACTTACTTCCATGCTCCAAATACTCAGCCATGCTTGGTGAAAGTTGTCAAGATTGCCACCTTTTCCAAACATGCATATCGTTTTCACCGAATAGCAAGCATCCTTGATAAAAGCCCAAGTTAACTCATCTCTCATAGGCATAAGGCTTAAGGGGGAGCTAAGAATGCACCGCACATCTCTTTCATTAAAAAGCTCGTCAATAAGCTGCACATCCCACTCCATCATATCAAAATTAATAAGCTTACTCACATAAGTATACGCATCATTCTTCTCGCTAGTGATGTAGTGCCCACTTTCATAGACCACGCAAGGATCATCCCAAATGTTAATTTGGATACCATTACCAACCTTCAAAACCAAACCCTCTTTGAGAAGGGCTTTTGAACTCCAAATGCTACTCCATGAATAACTAGTTGAACACCCAAGCGGAGCATCCAAAAAATCACAGTTAGAGTAATACTTTGCTTTCACCACTCTAGCAAAAGAGAATGAGGCTCACAAACTAGTCTCTACACTTACTTAGCGAAGAGAGCATCATTGAAAACATTTAAATCCTTAAAACCCATGCCCCCCAAACATTTTAGAGTGCACATCGAATCCCAATTTTTCCAATGAAGTTTCCGTTGAGAGTCAGAGGAATTTCACCAAAATCGGGCCATAGCTGAGTGAATCTTTGAATGATGGAACAAGGGAGTTTATAGACTCCCATAAGATAAGTGGGAATTACCTGAATCACATATTTTAACAGAAGTTCTTTTCCTGGTCTAGATAGAAGCTTTTCCTTCCAACCTTGGAGTTTCTTCCAAATTATATCCAAAATAGAATCAAATATGGACTTCTTCGACCTACCCTAAATAGAGGTGATACCAAGGTACTTCTCGTGCTTATCAACCTGTCGCATGTTCAAAAAAAAATTCAACTCTTCTCTATTTGCAATAATGACTCCTCTCCTGAAAGAAACCTCCGACGTTTCATAATTAATTTTCAAACATAGCTCATTATCAAAGTTACCCAACGCCCATCAAAGCCCATAGTGAGGAGCAACTTCCTCAGAAAACCCACTCAACTCTATCATTAGATTCACTCATGTCTAGCTTCATTGCAATAGTTCCCCGACTCTTGTTTCCATACTTTATAGAATGGAAAACGTCCATGGCAGAGGGCATTGTCAATAATCAGGCGACCAGGAACAAAGGTGCTTTGATTTTCAGTAATAAGACTTGGGAGAAAATCTTTCAATTTGATCACAATAGCTTTTGACACCAGCTTAGACAAAACATTACAAAGAGTAATAGGGCGAAAGTCAGCAGCTTTTGTAGGTGTTTTTATTTTTGGGATCAAAGCAATATTAGTATGATTTACACAGCTAGGAGAGAGAGAACCATGTAAAATACCACTGACTAATCTAGTAATATCATCACCAATAATGTGCCAGAAACGTTGGTAGATGATAACATGCATACCATCACGCCTAGGAGCCTTCCAGGGTTGCATTGGTAGAAGGGCAACATAGATTTCTTTTTTTGTGAAAGGCCTGAGCAACCTTTTGTTGCATTCATCACTAACAAAGGGTCAATAAAGTGCAGGACAACATCAAGGTGCTCTTTAGACAGAGCAGTGAAGGTGAAAATCGAAGAGAAATAAGTGTGAAAATACCTTTAATATCCTAAACATCCTCAAACCAGTTCCCGTGATCATCAAAAAGCCCCGTCACAAAGTCCATCTTCTTCCTCTGACTCGCTTTATGGTGAAAATATTTTGTGTTTTTATCCCCATCTCTAACCTCAGCAACTCGAGAGCGGAGATTCCAATAAACTTCATGCTTAGCGTAGAGGTCATCGAGCTTCTTTTCAAGATCAGTTTGAGTGTTGCACATAGTCTCTGAAATAGGTTGTTGTTGGGTCCACTGAAGATCTTTTTCAACTTTTTATTTGTTTCCCAAATTTTCTATAAATATCAGCACTCCAAACTTTTAAACTTTCAGCCATGTTTGTGATCTGGCCCACCATGGAGTCCCCTTCAAATTGGGCCCAAGCGGACCACACAGTACTCTCACACGCTTCCTCCAAAAGCCAACTGGTTTCAAAATTAAACCATCGCTGCCTTCTTGTGGGCCTAGAAAATGATTGGACCTAATAACTATTGCTGAATGGTTGGATGTATACGGATGGAATGTTCAGCCACGGTGTTCGGATAAAGAGCAAGCCAAGAGGGGGAGCTAATAAATCGGTCAAGCCTCTCATGTATGCATGTTGTCGGTGAGTTGCCCCGTTCCCAAGTGTACATGCCTTTGTACCCAAGATCACGAAGAGATAGGTCATCCAAAGTTTCACGAAAATTAGACATTTCCCGACGAACCCTATCCGCTCCTCCTTCCTTCTCATCATAGCACAAAATTTCATTAAAATCACCACCAAACAAAATATGCCAAGAAGTTTCATTACATAAGTGACGAATAAGGGACCAAGTTTGATGTTTTTCTTCCTCCTTTGGCCACCCATAAATACCAACAAACCTCCATTGTTTATCTCCATCATCAACATTGCCACAAATGTGGGGGCTAGAGAAAGAAAAAAGAGAAAACAGAACTTCCTCTTTCGAATATAAGCACAGACCACGTGATCTACCTCTACTAGCAACACCAAAAGCATGTTGGAAACCTAAACGCCCCTTCAAAGCTTGTACTTAAATTTTATTAATCATAGTCTCTTACAAAAACGCAACGTCGGGGGCGTAGAAAGAGCTCTACCTACGGAGCTGACGAACTCACCAAGGATTGGTCATCCCCCGGCAATTCCAACATAAGAGATTCATAATGATGGCAACCTCCGCCAAAAAATCAGGAGTAGCTACAAAAGACGAGCTCAACTTTTGACGCTTCTGAGCATCATCACCATCACTACACACCGCAATAGTCTCCATGCTTCGTTTGTTCACTAGTTCAGTTGGACCACCCCTTTGTCTTCCATAGGCCCACGAGTCATACGTTTCCACGCACCAGATTTCACACCTTTTTTCTCCTTAACACTCAAAAATATAAAGCTTTCATGATCTTGAGTGTTACTGTGCAAAGGAATAGCAACAAATTGGAATGGGGCCACATGTTGGGTCAAAGCTGCACATTCCTTGGACAAAGTTTCAGGGGGAGCCTTTGGGAGTGACACTTCATCAGTAGCTGGCTAGCTGCTGGAGGGGTAACAACATGTTGCTTATTTCCTTGCTCATTTGGAGCAGAGTATTCATTATCAAGTAGCTTTTAAGGACACTCAATACTCTCCTGTTTCGAGCAAGCTGAGGTATCAAAGAGGACTTTTTTACAATGCTTATATTTGCTTTCTTCTTCAAGCTCTTTGATCTACCTTTTCTTGGGGTGGTTTTAAGCCCAAACTCCAACCCAGCTTTTCACATTTATCTTCTTCATCAACAAACTGACAATCCTTCTCCAAATGTCCCATAATTCCACATGCTAGGCAACAAAATGGTAATAGTTCATAGGCAAAATCAATTTGTATTTCCTTCCCTTTCTTATCACGTTTCTTCTTATATCTTCTTAAAGGTTTGGTGGTGTCTAACATTACTTTAACACACCTATAATGGCCAAAGCCGAAGGCATCTTCTTCAATATCAATAATTTCTCCCAAGTTACAAAGTATAGCCCTAACTACGTCATCAAATCTCATATTAAAGGGGGAGGTTTTTTAATCAAATTCGGAAAGGCGAGTGTGTCAAATTTACCTGGTCCGGTTGTTCGTCGCCTTGAGCCTCTTTTAGCAAGATGAGCATATTGTCAAAACACCAAGGTCTTCCATAAAGGATCTTCATCATTTCCCTCCACTGAAAGAATTGGAAAGCAAAAAAAGGTTTGGCTTCAAAACCCTAATCACAAGTCCATGAATCGGAGCCCAAACCATGGTTATTGTCCTTTAAAACGCCTCAACATTAAAGGAACGTTCGGTTAAAAGTCGTCCCATGAGCAAGAGAGAAACTGTGTTTTCACCATTAGGGTTTATAATGTCAAGGGAGAGGATCTGGTCTTCCTCTTCATCTATACGAAGTTTTGACACACTATCTGCGATCTCCTCAGCCATGGTGGAGGAGGACAACCGCCGCAGTGGAGCAACACTAGAAGGTAGGGTTCTTTCACGGGGGGCTAAGGGAGAAGTTTAACTAACCGTTAAGAAATTATTTACCTAAAGGGACCTAGATAAGTGGAAATTTCAGTGGGAATTTTTATTTTCCATGAATCACCAAACAACATTTAGCAATTCCTAGGAAATACAAAAACATGAGAAAAAAAATTCAAAAAATTTTGAATTCCCCACCTTCAAACAAATAAGCAATAAAACACGCTAAATTTCTTACACTCATTTAAAAATTTCCCTATTTCCCCCCAAATTTCTTCCTAAAATCTCTTGTTACAAATTATAACATTTAGGAGTAAGTTACTCCTTCTGAAATTGGATGGTTTAACAGTTGAAGAAAGAGATTAGAGATGATAAATGAATATTTTAACTTTTATAATTTTCATTTCAACTAACCGAAGGTTAAGTTACGTTTTATAATCAAAATCTATATAATAAATATATTAAAAGGCGTGCAAAAGAAAGTCTATATGTCACGTGGCACTCTCTTCAAATTTCTAATGCAAATGTTTTTTGTTTATGTGTACTCCTCACTTTAAAAAAATGTATAAGTGCAAGATATCGAACACGTGAACTTTGAAATAAAAAGTAAGAGCTTAACCATCAACACACACTAGTATTAAACCGCATCAGAAATCAATTAAAAAATGAGAAGGAAAGCTGGAAGAAAAATCTGATGCGGTCCTCTTGTGGACCGCAAGATTAATAAAACTGATGCGGTTTTTTAAGAATCTGATGCGGTTCCTAGGACCGCATCAGATTTTCTTAAAAAAATGCGCGGCCCATTTCCCTCCCTTACAATCCCAGCCCACATAACTCTCCTCACTCAACCTTAATCTCTCTCCTCCTCACTCAACTCCAATCCCCCTCCTCCTCACTCACAGCGCCCTCACTCCTCTGCCTTATTCCTCTCTCGTTCTCTCTCCTCTCTCCTCTCTCGTTCTCAAACACCACCAACTTCGTTTCCTCGTTCTCAAACACCACCACCAACGCCAAGGAACGAAACCGCCAACGCCAAAGCATGAAACCGCCAACGCTATCAACCACGAAGGGAAACGACCGCGTCCTAGTCTTCAACGGCGCCCAGATCTAGTCTTCACCTCCTCGAAACGTCGACCACCACCCACTCATCACGATTTTTTTTTTTTGTTTTTTAGTTGATTTTATTAATTTTTGTGGTGATTAATCATGTAATTTCATATTATTCTAGATCTAGGTTTAATTTCGTTTAATTCTCATTTTTTCGTTTCTTATTTTTCTGTTAATTAGTTTATACTCTGTGATTTTAGATTTGATTAATTACTTTATTTTTTCATTTAATTTCGTTTGTATAAATTAAAACCACTAACTTCGTGTGTATAAGTTTCATTTAATTAGTTTCTTATTTTTCGTTTGTATAATTTCATTTACTTTATTTTAGATTTTCGTTGTTGTAATTACCATGTTTTTGTTGTTGTAATAGCCCATGTTTTTGTTGCTGTAATCGGAAGCTGCCGAACTTTTTTTATTTTTCGAAAAACACACAATCTGATGCGGTCATTCTTGAAAACCGCATCAGATTCTTACCATACTGATGCGGTTTTGGACTGTATAAGTTTTTTGTTAGCTGCTGCGGGTCATCTGATGCGGACCAAAATCGCATCCGTAAGCTGGATTTTGACGCATCAGATGGGGTTTTTTCCGCTAGTGACACTATGACTTTGTTGTTTAATGTTTCAAATAAAATATGATGAAGTCTTGTAATAATTATAATTAACTAAAAAGACTTTAACAAGTATATATATTTGTAACTTACAAGAGAATATTGATGTCGTATTCTCCTACTATAATTCCTTTTAAGGTATTGTTTTCAAACTCAAACCTTTTAATTTTATTTAACTATCATGTCATGACGTGAATTTTTCAATTTATTAATGGACAAAAAATAGAAAATGTAGCAAATAAATTATAAAATTTAAAAAATAATAACATATTTGTTTATTGTAACTGACCCGGGGGTATTGTCCGGGCTAAAAAAACTAGTCATTCTTTAAACAATGTGCCTAAGTGTTTGTTTGATTACAATAGGAATTATTTTCCCATATGAATTTAAAGTTTATAAGAATTTAATTCATTTATGAAAATCCTAGAAATTAGTCTAAATTGTTTAGTAGTCATAAGAAAAGTCATATTACATAGGAATTTATGTAGTTGTTTGGTTGATATGAGAAAACACGAGAAATAGAAATTACTAAGAATTAAAAATTTGGTTAGTTGTTTGGTTGACAAGAAAATAGCAAAATAAAGGAATTAGAAATTTTGAGTTTCCACAAAATGGAGGAAATTACTTACCTAGGTCCACCTAGGTGAGTAGAAATTCTCAACGTAATTTAATTCCCTCATTATCAATCAAACAATTTAACTAATTTCTCATCAATTTGATTAACTAATTAATTTCCTATGAATTGCAATTTCATGGGAATTTTGAATTTCGATGTAAACCAAACAACTACTATGTATGAATTGTGACTTTGTGAGTGACCAAGGGGGTAGTTAAATCAATTTCTACAATTTTGTGGGAATTTCAAATTCCTATAAATTTTCATTTCTCCCATTTTTCGAATTTAATATTAACCAAACAACTATTTGAATCATGAAATAAATTTCCATTATCTAGATAATTTCTTGTACCAAAAAACCACTTAACTTCAAACTTGCAAGTATTGCGAAACAAAATCATATAACATCACATTAAAATACAGCATAATCTTAGAAGAGTTGTCGACCTTTATATGAAAGGGCCCTCATTTTTTGGCCTTCAACGAAAAACCCCAAAATCCAGGCAACGAAACGCAACACTTTCTTTGTTTTATGAGCAAAGATTCAACATCGATCTAAGAATTTCAGTCTCCAAAATAGAATAATATTCTTTTTATATATATAATATTCTTATTGAACTGCAAGAAGCACATTGCTTCACGACCATGTCTACGACGCAATAAACTCTCCCAGAAGAAAAAAGAAGAATTTTATATTTTAATTAATAATATTCAAAGAGAAACAACTAGACAAGTGTGGTTGGTTTGATAGAAAACGTTTCTAATGGAAAATTGTTTTCATTCTAGATTAAAACTCAATTCTAGATGGATTTTCCTGTGTTTATATCCATTTTCTTCGTTTGTGTTCTGTGTCGTTCAATAGAGGTGGGGAAATTGTGGCTTCCCTTGTTACACTAGAAAAATAATTTTCCATTCATGGAAAATGAAGTTCAACCAATAGTTCTCTCTAAATTGATCCGTCCAGACCAAACAGAAAAAAAAGTAAGGAAAAGAGTTTTCCTAGAAAGCATTTCCTCTCAACCAAACATTTACTAGTGAGAACAAATTGTAATGTTGCCATAGAAAGTATGAGAAAAAAATAAAGAAGAAGAAGAGAACATAAAGTTTTTCAATGAAAATAAATAATTTACAGTGATATTAGGGAAGAAGGTTACTTACTTGTGGCCTGTTGCGGGGAAGAAGGAGAGAGAAAATGCAGCGAGTTGGTTAGCAGATTTGAAAAACGGCAATATGAGAACGAGTATTTCTTTGAACTTTTCCAAACGTTGTGATTGACAAAATGGTTATAGTCTTATAGATGATGATGTGGTGACTTGGTGAGTGTGAACAAAGACGGTCCAGGCGTGTAATATAGTCAACGGAAGAGAGCTGGTTTTTTTTTTTTTTTTGTGAGAGCTAGGAGGGAAGTATTAGGGTATCTTCTCTCCGACATAAAATAATTTGACTGAATTGAATTGAACTGATTGTAATTAAATTGAATTGAATTGAATTGAACTGAACTGAGTTGAACTGAATTAAATTATAACTAATAATAGTAATAATAATATAATATAATATTATTTAATTAATAATAAATTCATAATAATGATTTATTAATAATAATAAGTTATTAAATAAAATAATAATTAACTGATTATGAAAACTAGTTAATGTTCAATAATAATATTATTTTTCCTAGTAATTCAACTATCAAGTATTATTGTTGTTATTATTAATAGTATTATTGTTGTCATCTATTAAAAAGTTTGTACTTTGAACAATGACAAATATTATTGCAATGTGTAATCTTATGCTTAAATTATCATTTCAATATAATTAGCTGAATCATATAAAAAAAATATTAGCAAAACAATAACTAGCAATATTAAAATAATAATAATAATAATAATAAATAATAATAATAATATAATAATTGTAATCATGATGTGAATATTTATAATAGTAGTAATAAAGATAATGATAATAATAATAATTATCATTGTTTTATTATCAGAGAATTAAATGACTGGACTGAACTGAACTGAACTGAACTGAAATGAATGTAACTGAACTGAACTGAACTAATTGCAACTGAACAAAATTGAACTGAACTGACTGCAACTGAACTACACTGAATTGAAAATAAGCTGGGGAGAACATACCCTTATTATCATTATCATATCATCAATAATATATAAAGCATAATCCAAAAGCAAGCTAACGAGGTCACATCATGATTGAACGCCATTTGTCGCGCTCATTAAGTGTCATGTTATAGTTTTTTTAAAATATAAATAAAGTTCTAATTTGATTAAAATACAAATATAGAGTTGAGTTCACAATGAAAAACTTAAATATATTAAATCGATTAACACTTTTAATATATAGTTCGTAAAATTATGATTTGTGTACCATTGGAAAGTGTTCAAAAAGTATTTTAAAATAAGATTCATTTATACTAAAAAAAAGAAGAAAAGAAAAAAAGAAGAAAAGGAGAGTAAGACACTTGTGTTAGATAAATCTCATAGTTCAATTCACAGATGGAAAAAACATTATCAAAGTTTTGATGATCCTCATTTTGGATTCCAGTATATTCGAAGATTAGTTATATTTGAAAGGGAATAGATGTTCAGTGGCACAGTAACACACACAGTGAAGAAAGTCTTATGATGTTGATTTGCGGAAGTTGAAAACCTGAAAAAAAAAGGGGGGGTTTAAGTACTTGTTGAGCCAATTGCCATTTCAAATCTTCAAGCTTGCATTACCTATCTTAACCTTACATTCTTAGCTATCAACCATGATCCTTTGTAATTATTTTTTGCTTCATAAATTCGGATTGTGAGTTGGATTATATTTTTGCTTAATGACTTTGGATTGTGAGTTGGATTATGACATAGAACCAGCATCCTTAGTATTTATTGCTTGAACTACTTGCATTATTTTGCTGACTATAATATCTCACTTTGACTCGCTAAATATGTGGATGCTCCCCTTTTTGATAATGTCAAAAGGGGGAAGATGGGTATAATACTTAGACTATTGAATGAAATTATCTTGGTTACCATGTTGTTACTTGTGAAAGTATGTGAATGATATTATGTTACTTACCCTAATATGATTAATGGTGGATATTTTGAGGAGGAAATATTATTTGTTTGTCATCATCAAAAAGGGGGAATTTGTTCTGACTCTAAGTCAATGTTATTTTGATGATGATAAACACATGTTATTTTGATGATGATAAACAATTTGTGCCATAACTTATATGAGTGTAACGGTGATCTAAGAAAGCCATGAAGACTGGACGTTCGTGAAAAATTTTAAAACTTGAAGATATGGAAGCTTAGATTGTGTTATACTCTTAATTAAGCTTAGATTTTGTTATACTCTTAATTATGTAATGTAAAGTATTGGAACCTTGTGCTAAAATTAGAAATGTGAAATTAGAATGGTTTTTTTATTTTCTTAGAGTTAAGAAAATAGGTAAGCATATTAATTTCATATATCTATATAAAAAGGGAATCATAGTTTCGAAATTAAGATATTAAAGACAACATTTTTTAAAAAGGATTTTATAAAAATCGATTTAAAAAAGATTTGACAAAAAACCGATTTGCAAAAGGAAAAGGATTTTCTAAAAACTGATTTAAAGGAAAACGTTTGATAAAAGAATTTTGAAAACAAAAGGAGTTTGAATAAACATAAAAGAAAAACTGATTTGATCATCAAGTTTTAGATAAAGATTGTTTTGAGAAATAAACTTATCTTTTAAGAGTTAAAGATAAAGATGAAGTTATAGTATGATAAAGATTGTTTTCTTAAAGGAAAAAGTTTTATCCCTTAATCTTAGGAGTGAAAGATAATTATCACTTAGAGAGGGATTTTTGTTCAGAAAATAGACTATATAAGGGATAGAAAATAAATTTCATAACTCACGTTTTCAGAGAGAAAAATCAGAGATTTCAAAAGCTGACAACAGTTTCCTGAGGCACATAGTATAGCACTGTTCTAGTCAGGTTGAGTAACTATTCGAAGTTTGTAATTTTCCTCTAATTTGCTTGAATAAAAAGCACGCTTTTGAGGATCTTTTCTTTCTGTAATTTTTTTTTTTTGGTAATTAAGTAAGTGATATTAGCTAAGACAAACATCAACCATACAAACACAAGGGTATCTAGACAAGACTAGAACCCTTCAAACTGGACATGCCCAGCATATTACAGAGAAGCAATCCACTCTCTATCACTCGTTTTCATCTTGGCACTCATAATCTGAACTACTCTATTCTTTACCATGTACTTAATCTCCTGAGTAGCTTTACTTATAGACATGATCATCTTGTCCCAAAAAGCCATGTTCCTATTACGCCATATGTAGTACACAACAGCAACTATAGCAGCCCAATAAACCATCTTTCCATATTTCGAATTCTTCCATCTGATCTTCACCCATATGAAGGTTTGCATAATCCCTTTATTACTCTAGTACCCTCCCAGCCAGCTCATTATTTCTTGCATACATCTTTTACTAAATTGGCATTCAAAGAAAAGATGCTTCACAGTTTCAACCTCCTGATTACAAATCAAGCAGATATCATCATCATATAAATTCATCCTTCTCAGCCTTTGCTTAGTCTTCAGTCTATCTTGTATAGCCATCCATAATATAATTCTGTGCTTGGGCAAGGAATACCTGTTCCAGACAAATCTACTCCAGTTGACATTTCTTGCCTATCCCACCAGAGTAGTGGAAAAAACTCCATGTGCTACTTGTCAAGTGTTTGGGTTGAACAATCAACCCAAGCACTTGTGAAAATTTTAATATTAAAAATTCACAAGTGCTTCGGTTGATAAGTCCACCGGAGCACTTATCACAAGTGCTTCGGTTGACTAGTTAACCGGAGCACTTATCACAAGTGCTTCGGTTGACTAGTCAACCGAAGCACTTGTGAATAAGTGCTCCGGTGGTTCAACCCGAGTACTTGCACACGTTTTGTTGGCTCGCGCTACACTTATGTTAATTTTTTGAAGGACGCGCTAATTATAATTAACACGTTTATTTTCCCCTGAGATCAATCAATTTGGAACGAAATCAGGTCCTCCTCCCTCAAACTCCACTCTACTTCGCTCCTCACGAAATCAGTTCTTCCTCCCTCAAACTCCTCTCTACTTCTTCGCTCCTCACGAAATCAGTTCCTCCTCTGTACTTCGCTCATCAGAACCCTCAAGAAATCAGTTCAATTGCACTCGAAATTGGGAATTAAATCTTCTTTGTCGCCTTCTTCAATTGCAAAAGAAAAAACCCAGAAGCTGTTGGTGTCCCCGTCAATCAGTTCCTCACTCGAAATTGGGAAATCTTCTCCCCGTTAATCTCTCGCTGAAGTTGCTGCTGGTGTCCCCGTCAATTTTCTGCACTAAACTCCCGAGGTTTCTCTCTCTTCCTTGTTGTAATTTGAGTCATCAATTGGCTATTTTTTTGGTGGTTTTAGTGGTTGGGTTAGTGATTTGAACTATATATCTATCAGACTATCACTAGCCTTAATGATAAGATTCGTTTTACACAAATCACAATTATCTTAATGAAGTCCTTCATCACAATTAAAAACAATAATTTGCTTTCTTCCGTTGTTATTTTTTCACATCATTCAGTAAGCAGATAGAAAGAAATAGATCTCTATGCTTAAGATTTCAACAGCCTAATGAAACTGAACACAAATCAGAAAGTAACTGAGCCAAGGATGACTTCCCCTTTAAGGAATGATCGGAATACTAGTATTTTTTTAACCCCTCAAATGTAGTTCCCCCGGCTACCACCACCATGTGGAGCTTCCCCGAAGCAATAAGAGTAGCCTCCAGACCTAATAATATCAATTCGCAATTCACTGTTGACAGCAATTAAATCACAGTTACCATAAAAATACCAAGTTAGCACAGTAATTTTCAACATATTACTGTATAATATCAAGATTATAGTGATATCTCATCAGAAACTAGATCACATGATTATTTTCGGAGTGATACATGCAACAATTACAGTTTTCGTTTCTCTATAAATTTAGATCCCAATAGAATGCATAGAAAAGTAGCATAGTTGTATAAGGCTATAAGCTAAGTATAGCAATATCAAACTATATAATGTCTTCTTCAAAAATGCATCTGCCTTTAGCGATTTCATTCTTGAATGCCGGAAAATCACCAGTTTCCCTCCTGTTTGTTTATAATGTCTTCTAAAATTTTCAAAAAAATAATAAAAGAGGAGGAATTGTTTATAGAGTCTAGAGGCATACCTGAGTAGCTGTCTTGAACTGACATGTGCTTTCTTTTCCATCTCTTGTAGAGAAGAACTGATATTATGATTTTGGAAGTAACAAATGCAAGACAACTTATTACAATGTAGAAGGAGATTATTCTAATGTGTTCTTTGCATAAACTGATCAAAATATATAAAGAATGCATTAGAACTATATTACATGTCCATGGGGCCCTCTTCAATGTCTTAATGTCCTTTGTGCTCAATAATCTTCTTTAATTCTGACATTCTATTGCTTCAAACTATTGTCTATTTTATTTGTAAATCTGCGTGTTTACTTAGTAACTCGATTTGCTAAATTTTTCGCAAATTGTTTGAGTGAAATGAATTATTGATGGAATTTTTTGTGTTTGATGTTGTTGGATTGAGTTGATTATTGTGAGGTTTATGATGGAATAATCCAAGTTTATACACTAAGTATTGTTAATCATGAAATAAATAACAATTAAGTACTAACAACTCCCTATGAAAGAAGTTTATTCATGAAATAAGTTAATCAGGCACCAAGAAATTGGAATAAATATGACACAATATTTTTTTTTGAATTTGTATGTTTAATGCTTAAATGGTTGACAATGTGTTATTGTATGTGATTAATTAGTCGTAAGAGGTCTGTTTGGATGGCGAGAGATCGTTCGTGGATGTATGGTAACGTTGATTCGTCAGAATTTGTGGATGGGGTACTGGAATTTTGTGATTCTGCCTTAGAACATCAAGCTAGGACGAGAGAATTAGGATTTTATTGTCCTTGTGTCAAGTGTGGCAATGTGTTCAAAGTGAGCGATATTGATTTGCTTAGGGAGCATGTACTTCGTCATGGGTTTAGGCCGGAATACCATGTATGGATTTGGCATGGTGAGGAGGGAGTATATGAAGGGAATTATCGTGCAAATGATGTCCATGAACAAGAAGACGTGACTCATGCATTTGAGAAAATGGAGAATGATAATGAGCACGAGGATGATGAGGATGATGAGGATCATGTGGATGACATGATGACAGGTTTCGAGGATGAGTTAGGGAAACATTCTCGTGTTTTTAAGTCTTTGACAAAGGCAGCTCAAAAGCCACTGTATCCTGGCTGTAAAAAGTTCACCAAACTGTCTGCCGTGTTGATACTTTTCAACATCAAATCCAAGGGAAATTGGACCGACATTAGTTTCACTTCCCTGTTAGAAGTGTTAAGTGAGATGTTTTCCGATGGCAACGAACTTCCAAAGTCGACCTATTATGCTAGAAAGCTCATGTGGCCCTTTGGCTTAGAGTATAAGAAGATACATGCTTGTCTGAATGACTGCGTACTATATAGGAATGAATATGACAATTTGGATAAGTGCCCTCGGTGCGAGATGTCACGATATAAACGTGAAGGAGATGGAGAAAAGAAAGGGCCCCCAGCTAAGGTATTGTGGTATCTTCCAATAATTCCTAGATTCAAGCGCTTATTTTCCATAAAGAAAGATGCAAAAAATTTGAGATGGCATACATACGGAAGGAAGAAAGATGGTTTGTTGAAACATCCGACGGTTTCTCCTGAGTGGAAGAGTATTAATAGGTTGCATAAGCCATTTGGGGATGAAGATCGTAATTTGAGGCTTGGGCTATGTACAAATGGAATGAACCCGTTCGGAAGTTTGAGCTCTTTACATAGTACATGGCCAATACTTTTAGTTATATATAACTTGCCTCCTTGGTTGTGCATGAAACGCAAGTACATGATGTTATCACTTTTAGTCTCTGGTCCTAAAAAACCTGGAAATAACATAGATGTCTACCTTGCACCGCTTGTCGATGATTTGAGAAAGCTATGGGATGAAGGGGTTTCTGTTTTTGATGCTCATACTAATGAGATGTTCACATTGCGTGCAATGCTTTTCTGCACCATTAACGATTTCCCTGCGTACGACAACTTATCCGGATATAAGAATAAAGGAAAGAAAGCATGTCCAATATGTATCGATGACATGGAATCCACATGGATTCCTAAGTGCAAACATGTGTACATGCCCCATCGAAAGTTTCTACGACTGCACCACCCTTTTTGTAAGAAGAAGAATGCATTTGATGGGAAAGTTGAAGAGAGAGTAGCTCGTAGAGCGTTGACTGGTGAAGAGGTTTATGAGCAAGTTAAGGGTGTTGAAACGATCTTTGGTAAAACAATGCAATAGGAGACAGGGTTATGGAAAAAGGAGTCTGTCTTGTGGATACTTCCATACTGGAAAGATCTCCGGGTCAGGCATTGTCTCGATGTCATGCATATAGAAAAAAATATATGTGATGCCATTCTTGCGACACTTATGAATATTCCTGGTAAGACGAAGGATACCAAGGCCTCACGATTGTACTTAGAAAAGATAGGAGTTCGGCCAGATTTGTGGCCTCAGAATAGGGAAGGTAGGAAGAGGAAGAAATCTGAAGAAATAAATCTTAATGAAGGCAATAAGAGGAAGAAATCTAAAGAAGAAAGAATCCCGAACAAGGTTAAGGATAAAGAGAACCAAAATAAGGTCGATAATAGGAATGATTTGCCTCCAGCTTGCTATACGTTATCCAAGGAAGAGAAGCGGATTTTTTGCGAGTCTTTGTATGACATCAAAGCTACGTCAGGATACTCATCTAACATGAAAAGATTTGTATCCTTAAATGGCGAGTTGAAGTTAGGGCTCATGAAATCTCATGATTGTCATGTCATGATGCAAGTATTTTTACCGATTGCCCTTCGTGGAATACTACCAAAACATGTGCGGTATGCTATAACTGAATTATGCTCATTTTTCAACACTATATGTAGCAAAGTGCTTGATCCGACAAGACTTGATGCTCTTCAAGATGATGTTGTAGAGACTCTTTGCAAGTTTGAAATGTATTTTCCACCTGCATTTTTTGACATAATGGTTCATCTTATCGTTCATCTAGTTCGCAAAATCAAGTTGTGTGGTCTTGTGTTTTTGAGGTGGTGTTATTCTTTTGAAAGACGAATGGGTATTACAAGACAAAGTGAGGAACCCTGCACAACCTGAAGCTAATATCATTCAAGGCACCGTGGGCGACGAAGTTGGTAATTTTATAGCTGAGTATTTGGCTAGTGCACAACCTATTGTACTTCCTACATCTCGCCATGATGGAAGACTTGGAGGTCAGGGTGCGGTTGGCTCAAAATTAGTCATACCTCCTAGAGATAAGCGCTTACAAGCACACTTGTATGTGTTGCATCACATTGCAGAAGTACATCCTTATTTGGGTGAGCATATGGAGGTGCTACGGGCTGAATCCTTCTAAAGGGGATAGAGCATTGATGCAATTGCACAATAAGACATTTATTGATTGGTTTCATGATCGAGTAATATGTCAACAACAAGATGATGTATCTGAAACTATTAAGTGGTTAGCATTTGGTCCTCATGAAGTATTCAACAAATATGAGGGTTATGATGTAAATGGATATACATTTTGGACTGAAGGTCGAGATCAAAAGTCCTCATCAGTGCAAAATAGTGGTGTTTCTGTTTTGACATCATCAACATTTTATGCGAGCGCTAAGGATCAGAATCCGGTGGATGCCAAATTGTTATACTATGGGCGAATTCAAGAAATATGGGAGCTTAACTATTCTTGTTTCAAGGTTGGTCTGTTCGGTTGCAAGTGGTTAGGTAATAATCGGCGTTGCGTAAGAAATGACGACCCTTGTGGTTTCACTCTTGTAGACTTGGGTCATTTGCGTGAAAGTGACGAGCCATTTATACTTGCAATACATGCTAAGCAAGTATTTTATGTAACAGACCCTACTGATCCTAAGTGGTCTATTGTTGTACCGGGAAAAAGAAGTATCCTTGGCATTGGTGATGTTGATGATGAGGAAGAGTATGATGCTTTTGAGGACACCCCATCCTTCATCAATCCCAAAATCGATATAACTCCAGATGTCGACACAAATTATATGCGCATAGATCACACGAAAGGGATACTTGTCGACCCTTCAGAATGATGTACTTAGAAGGTATTATGTATACAAGTTCGTGAATATGTCTTCTATTACTTGATACGAGGCATATTATTGTGGTTCCTATTCTCAAATTATCTATTTTCTATCTTGGAATCTCTCTACGTTAGGTTGATGTTTTCATATGATATTTTATATAAGGAGTAATGTGGAAATTTAATATACTTTGAAAACTAACTAATGTAGCCTTCTCGATTTTGCAGCCTTGTTGAACAGCACAAGAAGTCTTTATTGGTTGAAAAAGGCTCGTCTGCTCCTTACTTTGTTTTTGCAGCACAAGGAGGTATTCTGAATCTCACAATAACCTATTATAAAGTCTTTATTGGTTGAAAAGGTTTATGTTCCAGTCATTATAATACCTGTGATTGCAGTAGTGTGATAGTGTCCCTTGTCTCGTAGTTGTAGCATGTCTACATTATTTATACCCTTTACAGGACTATGAAAGTTGATGTCTTTGTATAAGCTGATGTTTTTGCATTTCTTAGGTGTTCTGTTTTTCCAATTGACAGGCAGTTGTGGCTGCTGCAACATCTCTGGCCTTGGAGAGGTAGACCCTTGTACAACCTTAATATTTGCAATTGTTATTATCTTTTTACTAATTGTATTATCTTTTCACTTTTTACATTTGTGTCACTTCATTGTTGTGTTTCCGAGTTCTGACAGCTTGTCTTTATCTATTCAAATGCAGGGGCTTCTCTGATATCGAGATTCGCCCTAAGTCACAGCATAATCCTGGACACCAGTCTGATTTTGCTGAGGTTTTGATCTTTGTTTCTTCAGTTTTTGCATTTCGGTGATGATTTCGGAGGAATTTGGATTTTAGCAATTGCAAGTTTTTTAGTTGTCTCTCGTTTGTGAAATCTCTCGTTTCATATTGAGTTTTTCTAGTTGTTTGAAATGTTTGTGTCATGTGTCTTGATTTTTTAGTTTTATACAATTCAGTGTTCAATTGGGTTATTTTCTTTGTATTAGCTTAAGTATTAATTAATGGTAATGCGTTTCCTTCTTTTGTACTTGTGATAAAATGTTTCCTGATCCTGTTATACTTCATCACTACCTTCTAATGTTTGTGATTTCTGATAATTCAGGAAGATCTGCTGTTCTGCTCGCCCTGCTCCCCGTCCAGCTGCTCGTAACCCTCGTCAGCCAGGTACCTTTTGTAATATTTTTCTAAGGCTGTCTTTGTTTTGGAGGAATGCGTATTATTATGATCACATTGAGCTTCTGAAGTAACAACCACCACCTCAGTGAGCTTACTCACACTGTGAATGGGTGGTTCTCGGTCGTGTGGGACCAACTTAGGAGACGCGTCCGACCGACAAATGGGACACGTTATTTGGCCGCTGAGCCACGTATCGATGCATGCCATATGGAAGACATGGTTACTGTTGGGTAAACGCCTAGCTAGCTCATCCTCCTCTAACGTGCTCAAACATACAACACACTCATCAATGTGATCATCATGATGCCCATCAATCTTCTTGAACATAAACGATGGTAACAAATTGATGACCGTTGGATCGAGGCCGGACTTTGCTGATACGGACTCAGCAGGTTGAGTCAAGTCACGATGAATGAAGGTGACGGAGGTGGTGGTTGAAAATGTTTTCCATCAAACCAAATGGACCCTAAGATGCGCCATTTATTCAAGAGACTATCTTTTGCTGAATTTAATTCTTTATATATGTGGAGTCTGTCATCACTCTGCTTATTCTACTTGTATGTATGCGTTGCTCACATGTTTCTAACTATGTTACAGCTCAGCGTGCTCCTCCACCTGCCCCAGTTCAAGCTTCCAGTGGCGGATCTATGCTTAGGGGTCTAGGTGCCACAATAGCTCAAGGTATGAATGTTATTTTGAAGAGCTGTCCCATGTTTGTTGCTTAGTTACTCGACCAACCAATGTTAAGGGGAGGGATTACTCCCCATACTCACTACACACAACCCCTCCCTACCCTGCACTCCCCACACTCACTGCACACACTCCCTCCCGAACTTGATGTATCCTCAGAAAAGTACTGGACATTGTACTCATTGAGATTCTTATCCTGCATAATAGATGCCCAATAGACCAAGGAGCACCTGCCAATCAATCACTGGAAATAAGTGCTAACACTGTTCCAAGTATTAGCAGATATGACCTACAATAATTTGACTGTAACTAGTTCCGATTTCTGAGTAGTAACCATTTTAGCACCTTAAATCAATGTAGCTATGTAGGTGATGGTTGAGTTGCTGGTAAAAGAAGTTTGATTTTTTGATCTAGTATGCCATATTTATGTTTTATCATCCATATCCTGTTGCGTTCAAAGGCTTATTACTATGTCATGCTATTCTAATGGTGGTGGTAAACTAGCATTTATGTTTATCGATCTTAAGTTGTGGGTAGGTTTTGGGTGCAAAGTTACTTATATGCTCAGTAAACATCGGAGTTTTAATCGTAATAGAGAAGCTGACTGGAGCTGCTTGTATACCGGGATTTCACTAACTTCATACTGTGTTGTTTGTGAAAATTTGTTTTCAGTAATTGGAGATATGAGGGGAAGAGATTTCATAGTGGGGATTGAATTGGTCTTTGGCCGTAAAGATAAAACTCCTGCCAGAGCAGAAACTGGACTGCTGTTTGAGAAACTTAGAGGTAATTGGACTCCTCAAGTCCGGTAGCTAGCATATTATTCTGAATGTAAAGAGTACAAATTAAATCTATAAATCCATAAAAATTCAATTATTATGCTCATACTTCAACTATCCGCGAAAATTGTCATATATACTACTTTAAGATATTCGAAAAAGTTCACATTACTCAAAATCAGCAGTTGTTTATAATTGTACTTCCCAAGAGAAAGTCTGGTGATGACTTAACCTGACCATTAATCAAAAGGTCTATTAGTAACATTAAGGGTAGAGATTCAGAAATCGTGAGAATTATTCGCAGACGAATAGAATAGGTTAATAGAATTTACATCAGATTGAAGCAAAAACTCCCATATACATATTACACTCAGCAGTAGTGTTTTGTTCAACTTTTCACTAATTAGGAAAACATATTTTGAGTAGTGTTTTGCTGTTTCTGATTGAATATATGCTTGCTTGAAGGTTGGAATATCTTCAGGAGCAGCAGTAGCAGCTGCAATAAGATTAGCAGAGAGGCCTGAGAATGCTGGAAAACTTATTGCTGTAAGTGTTCCTTCCCCTTCTCTCCTCTTCCTCCTCCACTGAGTTCTCTAGTTGCTGACATTTGTAGCTTTACTAGGCAAACTCATGCTCTTTACTAACCAGAGAAACATTCAGGAGGGTCATATCAGAGGAGACTAAGCCAGAGCACGAAAAAACATACATCATTATCAATTTTGACTTACAATGCAGAGAGTACAAACTAGGAGCATAGAACTTAGTTCTCAGTTGTGGTCCACCTAAAGCCAAAGCATACACAGCACAAAACGTGTTTAAAGAAGAAAAATGAATTAATTTACTTTGAGCGTATAACTAGAGACACTACATAAAATTCTTCTTTGTCCACCTAAAGCCAAAGCATACACAGTACAAAACGTGTTTAAAGAAGAAAAACGAATTAATGTACTTTGAGAGTATAACTAGTTGCTGACAGCCTGAGAGAGTACAATGTTAGTGTCACCTATTAAGAAAAACACTTGGTAGAAAGTAGCATTTGATGGATAATTCTATTATCTAAACTGCATGCATTTTTTATCACATAACTCCATATAAACTGATCTAATAATCATTATACATTTGTCACTTTTGAATTGGATATAATAAAATTCTAAGAACTGGAAAATAAACTCAGGTTGTCCAGAATAATAATCAACTATGGTCATCAGTATCATTTCGATGCCCCATTGTCATGCTATCAGGAACTGATTTTAGTAGATTCTCCCGATTCTCTGCAGGGTGGCCTGCAGTGACAAAAGGGTTTCGAGTGGATTGCTCAGTTCTTTGTTATTAATCTGATTGTCTATCAACTCTTTGTGCAGAAGCTACTCTTATTGTAGACATTCAAGATGGGAGATTATGAGAAATGTAAAGAAAAGAGGATAGCGGAAAATAAATTGAAAATGCAAGAATTGGGAATTAATTCTACGGCATATGAAACCCAATCAAAGAAGGGAACAAAACGCAAATGCAGGAGAAAGGAGCATGATAATGGTACTGGGAATGATGAAATAGAGCGTGATCTTAGTGTTGATGATGATGTCGAGTATGATCCGGAGATGGAGGAGGATAAAGGTGAGATGGAGGATAAAGGTGAGAAACAAACCGATAATGCAGCCCCTATACAAGAGGAGGATGAGATGGTGTCAGCTCCTCAAACTCAAGGCGGCTTACAAGTTCGTACCACAACAAGTGAAATTGTGAGTCACGTTCCAAAAAAGAGAAGAGGACGAGGTCCGACAAAAGGAATTGTGAGTAAAATGAAGGATCCAATGCACCTTGAATACAATCAGTTTGGTCAACCATGTGGTAAGTGGCGTATGAAGTATGGGACAAAAGTTGGCATTTGCATGCGCAAAATCTCCATTTTGGCTAAATGGAGTGAGGTGTCAAGAGGGTTTGAAGAAGGCGTTGTGGGAAGATACAGTGGTAAGTGTAGAAGCTTACCCAAGTATTTGGGTGCATATTATATATAACATACATGTTAAGTAACTATTATGTTTTCCCTTTTTTTAGAATCTATTTCATATTCAACCCGATGAAGCGAAGAAGGAAGTGTTTCTTTCGGCTGTTGCGGAGAGATTAAGAGACTTCAAGACAAAGTTAGTGAGTGGATGGATCACGTTAAGAAGAAAAAAAACTACGTCTAAGAAGTTGATAAAACGAAAGGAAAAGGAGAATGAGGGAGGAGAGGAAGCAGGAAATGAGGCGGGAGGGGAAAATAAAAAGGCTTCTGAAAAGACGGAAGTACGGACATTGTTGCCTTATCAAATATGGGATCACATCACAAAAGAGGATTGGGAAGCATTTGTTGCCCAAAAAACTACTCCGAAAGAAGTTGTAAGTTTTCATCTCGTATTTTGTTTTCATATAAGAGAATCAAAATTGAATGGAAGTCAAACATTCTAGAGGAAAAGTATTATTGTGCATATTGAAATAGACAACTACTTATCCAATTTCCCTCCCAAACTCCACTTTTCCAATTGGAGTTACTAATTTTTGCATATTGAAGATAAATAGATATGACTAAGAAAGACAAGAATAGGTAATAATTTTAAAGAGCCGATGAAATAGAGATTTACCAGCATGCCCAACAGGTCGTTTCAAGGTTAACCCATCAATGACACTAAATGTTTTAAAGATCAATCTTCCTTATTTTTGGAAGATATGTTCTTTTTGTTTTATATACATTTCAATGAGCATACCATGTTTGAAATCGAATGCATTGCGAGTAGTGTAGGCCTCCTTCACCTTTTGACTATGATGGCAAAGCTTGTAATTTTGGGGGGAAAATCACTCTACAGCATTACTTAAATTGAAGGACTGCCTACCAAAATTTCAGGCATGAATGAAAAACTTAAACTTCACATGTTTTACGTTGTATCTCCCTGAGTAATTGTTTCCTTTGAAGGCTGTCTGTTATGTGTTTTGAAACTTTGTATAATCAGCGATTTGGAACTTTGTATAATCAACATTGCTAGAGTTGTGCATTTCTTTTTACACCACCCTTGCCCCATCTTTATTTGAAACCCGAGGGGTGAGTAGGGGGCGGGCTGTTGCGTTTGTGAAGCACCATAAGATTGTGGCTCACTTAAGAATTGTCTTTTTTATTCTTCATAGAGAACCTGAAGCTAATTCACATGGTGGTTGTCTTCAAAGTTCAAATGTGATAATCTGCCTTGACCTGTATAGATTCTGATGGTAATAAATAAGGTAGATTATGATCTTTGATAGAATTTGAAAATTACATAAATAGATAAAGGTAGATATCAAGCTTCCTAGTGGTTTGAGTACTCCAAAACGCTAACTAAAACTTAACACAATTTTCTGTTGGCCTTTTCTGTCCAAACTCCTCTAAACAAGTACTTCCCTCTGTCTTGTAATATGCGTTAATCTATGCATTATGATCCTATGATTGCAAAGGTTGTCTTGATGACTGCCATGTTCTCTGTGTTTTGCACTCAACTAACATTGAGATGCTTCTTTTGCTGATACAGGTTGATGGTGTGCTAACTAACATTAATTTTTACCTCCATAATGTGTTAACAATTAACTGATGTTTTATCAGTAACACCATGTGTTCCCAAATTTATCAATAACATTGGACATTTTCCTCCAGACAAAATAGAATTTCCATAAACCACAATGAGTAGTAAACAACAGCTGTTTGAGGCTTTTCGAATTGCTCCTTTATGCAAGATCCATAGGAAAGGCGTTATCATACATTTTTTCTCCAAAATTGTTTAATGGTAAAAGTAGAAACCTGTACAAGGAGAAATGTGATGTTACATTGAGATATGTTTGACATGTAGTGTTCCATTATAGAGATATAGTTGATCTGGGTACATATGGCTAAAGCTATCGTACAGTAATATCCTTCCATTATGTTTTTTGATCCTTGTAAATTAAGTACTTTGGAGGACAAAATACTCCATCCAGCTCATTCTGTCATGTTATAGTGTCTAAATTGTTGATCAGGTCTTTCTTCACTAAAATGGATTGTTCTATATTCTGATGTTAATAAAGAGTATTAAGTTGTATCATGGCTGCTAAACAACAGACTTTGGTATTCATAACTGTACCCTTTGACTTGTACTGTTTAATTTAATTTCCTTACTGCTGGAATGGACTCAAGGATGCTGATCACCCCGCCTAATAAAAGAAGGGAAAAAAGGGGTTGCCTAGTCCTCTCCACGCCCCAGTGTTCATATTCCATAGCTACATAGAAGGAAAAAGGTTTGCGTTCTAATTTAATTGCAAACAAAACTACATAGAGGGACTAGCAATTAAATTAGAACACAAACCTTTTTCAACACACGATGCTCACCACATTAAATCGTCTGCCTGATTTATCAAATCGTCTTCTGATTAAATCATATGTGTGGAGTTTGTGTCTATGTAAATCAGTAGATGGCAGCAATTGGGGTGACGGTGAGTATATGCATTTATTGACTTAAACTTACCTTTTATTTTATTTTAAATCTACAGGAAAGGCGTGCTAAAGCTTACAAAAGTTCAAGGCAGAAGAAGTTTTATCATCATATGGGTCCTAAAACTTATGAAGAGAAAAGAAAGGAGTGGATGCAAGAAAAAGATTTTTACCCAAGCATGACCTCGTCATCAGGGGCAACTTCTGGCTCTACACTTACGACAAAGAACATTGATCGAGTTGCTGATTGGTATTGTTCGCTTCATAGTCAAGATGCAAGTGGGAGAAGAACCATTTCTGATCCGGGAACAAAGAAGATAGCCGAAGCAGTGGTTAGTATTTATGGTCATTTAACTTAAATTTAGCTTTTTCAGTTTCCAACTAACCGTTTTCTTATGTGTTCTTTCTTTCACTAACTTGGGTGGAGGCACAAAGAGGTTATCGGCGAGTTTGTTCCGAAAGCGAACAAGGATGCTGTTGTATAATATGAGCACTATAAGAGGGGGGGTGAATTATAGTGAGAGAATAAGCACTACTTTTTGCGGAATTAAAAGTAAACTTGGGAACAAACAATGGGAACACGAGAGATTTTACAAGGAAAAACATCCTAGTCCTAGTAGGAAGAAACAACCTCGACCACAAGGGATTTTAAACAACTTTCCACTATAATAGGCCAAAACAACTCTGATTACAACCTATTACTTTTCTCTCGATTCTCAACTTAAGTCACTCAACTCAAGTTCCCAACGACAGTTCCCAACAACTGACGTTTTCTCTCAAACTTCACTAGAAGTTCTTTTCTCTTTCTCTTTCTCTTTCTCTTGCTTCACTCAAAGCTTTTCTCACACATACAAGAGTTCACTCAAACCCTTTTTCTCAAAAATACACTTTTTAAAATAATGGAAGAGTAATAAACTCGATTAATGTAAGTATGAATTCTCTTAAGGAAAGGCACTGACACTTTAGATAACTTAGGACAAATTAACTAAGTCAGACACACTTTTACTCAAATGAATTAGGCGCCTATTTATAGACCATTAAGACAAGACATGATTTCCACTAACTTAGACCATTATCACATGTTCTCCATGATGTTTAATAAATTAATTAAATTAAATTAATTATTTCATGTCATGTAAAGCATCCACTAATCCACTACTTCACTTCATAGAAGCAGTAACATATTACGTGGGTTTGCAAACTTGGAGAATAATTAATCTTAATTTAATTAAATACTTGGAGGATAATTAACTTAAGCCACTAAATCCACTAACTACATAAACATGTAGCAGTAAACCTTAGGCGTGTAATCTAGAATTTAGGAAATAAATAAATAAGAATCCTTTAGCTAGTTTTTAGGAAAAAAAATCTTTTTCAAAATCTTTTATAAAAACCGGAAAACAGTTTTTGTATTTCAAAAAAAAATCGAAACATTTTGAAAACCGGAATTAATATATTTTCGAAAACTAAATCTTTTAAATAAAATATAAAAGATTAAATATATATTTTAAAAAGATAAGATTTGAAAATCAGTTATTTTTAAAATCAGAAAATCTATTTAAAATCTTTTCCTAACAAACTTAAACTAACTTCCTAAAATTATGGATCTTAGTCAAAATATCCCTAAAAACTCTAACAACTATATTGGGCACACATTTATCTTAGGTGCATAATATTTAGTCACTTAGAAGTTCCTAAATTAGTTTTAAGTCTTGTTTCCTAATTATTAAGTCTTGTTCCTAAGCCTTGTTCCTATAGTGCCAGGTCTGTTCCTTTCATGGGAACAGAACCAAGTTCCTTTGAGAATTCACCACGAACTTAATAAAGCTTTTACTCAACCTTAACAAGAAGATTAATGAATACCCTAATGTATTTTAATCTTCATTCCATGCTTGATTCTTCATTTCTCGAACATCTTTACTTCGATCTTGATTAATTCTCCGCTTTAATCTTCAATCAAGTATTCTCTTAGCTCGAGCATGAATTAACTTGCAATCAACATAAATAAAATATACTATGTCTTTTGTGGTTAGGTCATCTTCAAAACTCAAGGGTCAACAATTTCCCCCTTTTTGAAGATGGCAACAAAAGGCATATACTAAAATAATATTCATAAGTCATATAAAAATAATTTTAACAAAGTATATAACCAAGTTAAATTAAGTATTATAGATTCGTTATTTTATTTTGTAAAGTCGAAATATGAGAACATAATTCATGACAAAAAAATTTACTCTGATTTGCCTTATCTTTCCCCCTTTGGCATCTTCAAAAACATAGTCCACGATTTCAAAAAGATGAATATTATTCACTAAACACATCACAGCACCAAACTTGTAAGAATTAAGTTGGTTGATATAAGCAAATAAAGCATTCAACTCTCAAAAACCGCAATCCAAGAATATTAGCCATTCATTTAGACGCACACATGCAAAAAGATCAAACTTAGAATTAGCAAATTAATAAGTTCCATTGTAGCATGATTAAAGGAAAAGAATAGAAAAGACAAATATTAAACAAAGTTCATGTTCCCACACAAAATAAAACAAGCTAAACGAGAAAAGTTTATGTTTTAGGAGAGGGAGGTTGTTTAACTTCTTCCACCACATCATGAAGCTTTGCCATCATTACTTGATGATTTTCGGCCAATGTATCATTTCCCTTGAGCACAATGTCTTCCAACTTCAACAATCTCGAGTTCATAGCTTGAATGGAGGAAGAAAGTTCACTAAGCCGAGCCATAATCTCTTGTTGTCCATCCAAGGCTTTGTCAACTTTGCTCATTACCCCTTTTACCAACCCATTTAAATCCTTAGCTTCCGTAGCAAACTCCATCATTGCTTCCGAATGACCCATAACCAAGGAAAACAAAGAATCCAACCTTCTAGCTTGAGCTAGAGTATATGTAGAACCAATGGTAGGATTTTGAGAAGACGAGGGAGCTTGAGAAGGCGTGGGGTTTGCGGTTTGTTCCTTAGGTTTGGGAACAGCAGGTTGTTCCTCTAGAATGGGAACACCACCTGTTTCCTTAGCTTTAGGAACAGAACAGGAGGGTTTTGAGGTAGAGGGAGGGATAGGATCATCTTGTGGTGCTTGGGTAGAGGGTGAGACAGATTTTTGTGGAGATGGAGGAAAAGGAGGATTGGTTTCCATGGGAACAGGGGTTGATTCCCTAGAAGGAGGTAGGTTAGATTAATAATCTTCCCTATCAATCACCTTTACTTCATCTTCCTCACAACTTTCTTCGGCATCAAGTAAAGGAAAATTAAGCACTTTCATATTTTGAACCCTTTGACTAGCTCTAGTGCTTTTCACAACCGGTTTCACCACCTCATCAACCACCTTCTTCCCTTTCTTTTTAGTTTCTTCTTTTTCTTTTTCAATTCTCTTTTCTTTTTGATTTTTCTTTTCTTTTTCTTTTTCGGCCTTTTCATTTTTCTTCTCTTCAACTTCTTTTTCTTCTTCTTCTTCTTCTTCCACTTCATCATCCACATCATCATCCTCATCATCATCAAGATTAGCACGTCCCTTAATAACTTCTCCATTCACAACACAAACATTCAAGTTATTCAAGGCACGCACATTCAACATATTTCCCGTAGATACTCCAATGGACTGAGTTCCCGAAATTTTCACTTTAAACTTAAGTAGAATTTCGGTTACTAAAGCTCCATATCCAACAACAAATCCATTTTCAATGCAATGACTCAAATGTTGAATCATTAAAGAGGAAAAGTTTATGTGTTTGTGAGAAGCTAGACAATGAATGTAAATTAAATCCAACATGCTAACTTGGGCACGTTTGGAAAGACGAGGCAATAAAGCTTTCTTGAGGAAGTGAAACAAAATTTTGTGATAAGGGGAAAGAAGATTATGGTCAAGAAATGTTTTTCCCTTTTGACCACCATACTTAACAATCAATTGATCAAAGGAAATGTCCGAAAATGGATATGAACCTCGTTGTTTCTTGAAATAAACGTTTGTTCCTCTCACGGGAACACCAAGCAGTTTACCCAAAATTTTTGCATTAAAATCTATTTGAGTTCCTTTCACCAAGGTGGAACAATTTCCTTCTTCATCTATGGAAAAGTTTTCACAAAATTCGTCCATCAATTTAGGAATCAAACTATTTCCATAACATTTCACAAAAAGATTTTCCCAACCTTGAAACTTAATCATATTAAGCAATTGACGAAAGTTTACTCTTTTGCACCAAGAAACATCAATAAAAAGTCCATGCAACCACTAGTAGAAAAAGGTCAATTTGCGTCCCCTGATTTGCGTCGCACAGACACGGAAACGACGCACAACTGGGATTTGCGTCGCATGTGGGAGGAGTGCGACGCACAACGTGACCCATTTGCGTCGCACCTGCTTTACATGCGTTGCAAAAGCCAAATATGCATCGGATACCCTGACTTATGCGACGCAAATTGTCTCTATATTAAAAAAAAAAATCAAACTATGTGCGTCGCACGTCTTTTGGGTGCGTTGCAAAATACCCAATTTGCAACGCACCTCTCTAATATGCGACGCATATTAAGACTACCATTCCCATATTATTTCAGGAGGCCCACTACTTCAAAAACCCTAGCTCACACGCCCTCCCTCCCCTCAATGCTCAGCGCCCCTCTCTCTCTCTTCAAACTCCCCTCTCTCTCTCTCTCTCTTCAAACTCCCCTCTCTCTCTCTCTTCAAACGCCCCTCAATTCTCAGCGTCTTTTAGGAATTCTCAGCGCCTCCCTCTCTCTCTTCGTTGTTTCGTCGAACACCTCCTCCCTCTCTCTCTCTTCGTTGTAGCAGTCGTTTTGTTAAAAAAAATTGTAATTTGCGTCGCACGTATCCCAAGGTGCGACGCAAATCAATTTATCTGCGTCGCACCCTAGGTAATGTGCGACGCACATTACCCTCTGAAGCTCTATGTTGGGCAAGGGAGAACCACTTGCGTCGTACCGTATAAAGGTGCGACGCAAATAGCTGAACCATTTGCGTCGTTTCCGTATACGACGCAGATCGTTTCTGAGTCATTTGCGTCGAGGGCTTTGGCGTCGCACCATAGTCCGACGCAAATAGGAGCCTCACATCCGACGCAAATTGCCTTTTCTGTAGTAGTGAACCGATTGCCGTGGAATTTTTTCGAACAACCCGAGTTGTTCCTCTCTCGGGAACATCTGATTCCCCCTCACTAGTTGCATGAGCTTCTTCAACCTCCATTTCAACCGATTCTTCTTGTTTCTTCCTTTTCCTTAGAATTCTTGATGAAGAATTGGGAGAAATATCCATGGGTGTTGGTGATTCAATTTTAGAGGATGAAGGAGAGGGTTTTTCGGCTTTGTGGGAGGAGAGAGAGTGAGAAGTGTTTTTGGTAGTCATGTTTTGTGGAGAATTTTCGGTTTTATAGAAGAAGGAAAAAAAATTTGTTTTGTTTTAAGGAAAGATAATATAAAACCGTGTATTTACACGTTTTAAGAAAAAAAATCTTCTAAAAAAATATCTTCAACTAACTTGAGAGATATAAGGAAAAATCAGATTTTTAGGAAATAAAATCTGAACAGAATATTTTTGGTTTTTCGAATTTTGAAAGAAAAAAAAATCTAACTCTAATACGCTGGGAATTGGGAACAGCGTTTGGGAACAGTGAATGGGAACAATGAAATTTTGCTACTTTGGAACTCCATTAATTCTTTTAATCCTTTGTCATCACTTAAGGCATAGAATTGTCCTATGAACAATAAGGGGAATATTATTGGACATTGGTGAGCAGTTTTCAGACATTTTTACTTATACATATAAAATAATCATATAAGTATTGTGATGTATTTAAGCAAATAAAAAATCAAAAATGCACATCAGACATAATGCCAAAGAATTAACACAAAGGGGAATAATGTAGCAATCATTTCAATTTGATTAAGCCAAGTTCAAGTCTCAATTTCTCAAACCTATCTCTATTTAAGGGTTTTGTCAAGATGTCTGCAATTTGACGTTCAGTCTCACAGAATTCCATTTTAATAAGACCCTTTTCAACATTATCTTTCAGAAAGTGATGCCTAATATGGATGTGTTTGACTCTTGAATGATGTACGGGATCTTTAGAAATACTAATAGCACTAGTATTATCACAATAGATGGGAACACATTCAAAGTAGATTCCATAGTCACGTAGTTGTTGTTTTATCCATAGCATTTGGGAACAACATGCTGCTGCTGCAACATATTCAGCCTCTGCTGTAGATAAAGCAACTGTGTTTTGCTTCTTGGTGCTCCAAGAAACTAAACTATGACTAAGGAACTGAACCATACCTGATGTACTCTTTCTATTGACCAGATCTCCTGCATAGTCAGCATCCGCAAATCCTTTCAATTCAAAGGTATCACTCCTCGAATAGAATAGGCTTAAATCATCTGTTCCCTTGAGGTATCTTAGGATTCTCTTCACAGCTGTGAGATGAGATTCCTTTGGATTGGCTTGAAACCTTGCACATAATCCTACACTGAAAGCAATATCAGGACGACTTGCAGTTAGATATAGTAATGAGCCAATCATACCTCGATATTTGGTTTGATCCACACTTTTCCTATAGAATCTTCATCCAATCTGGTTGAGATTCCCATAGGTGTATGATTACTTTGGATGCTTCCAAACCATACTTTTTCAATAGTTCCTTTATGTATTTTTGTTGATGGATGTAGATTCCTTCTTCTGTTTGCTTGATTTGCAACCCAAGAAGAAGTTGAGCTCACCCATCATACTCATTTCAAATTCTTTACTCATGAGATTAGCAAAGTCCTTGCACAAAGATTCATTAGTGGCACCAAATATAATATCATCAACATATATTTGAACAACTAATAAATGTTTTCCTTTTGATTTTAAAAACAAGGTTCGATCCAATTTTCCTCTTTTAAACTCATTTTCAAGAAGGAACTTAGAAAGTCTTTCATACCATGCTCTTGGAGCTTGCTTTAACCCATAAAGAGCTTTGTCAAGCTTAAAGACATGATTAGGAAATTCTTTATTTTCAAAACCTGGAGGTTGTTCTACAAATACCTCCTCATTAAGATAACCATTTAGAAAAGCACATTTTACATCCATTTGATACAATTTGAAACCCATGAAGGCAGCAAAAGCTATGAAGATTCTAATTGCTTCCAATCTTGCAACTGGAGCAAAAGTTTCTTCATAATCAATGCCTTCCTGTTGATTGTATCCTTTCACAACTAACCTGGCCTTGTTTCTTATGATAGTTCCGAACTCATCTAATTTGTTTCGAAACACCCACTTTAAACCAATAACCTTGTTATGTTTAGGCTTAGGTTCAAGGTGCCAAACTTTGTTTCTTTCAAATTGATGAAGTTCATCCTGCATTGCTACGATCCAATCAGCATCAGTGAGAGCTTCTTCATGATTCCTAGGTTCCAACATAGAAAGAAAAGCATGAAAAGCACAAAAGTTTTTCAATTGAGATCTCGTTTGAGTTCCCTTATTTATGTCACTGATTATTAGTTCCACAGGATGGGAACGATGAGTTTTCCAAGGCTTTGGTTGGAAATCCTGGATGGAAACTTGGTTTCCTTGATCATCTTCATTTCCTGTACTTGGGAACCAGGTTCAACAATAGTGGATTCATTCACTAGTGCATCATCACTTAGTTCCTCTTCTTCCTCATTGGGAACAGGAACAGGATGTTGTTCCCTTGGCTTTGTTCCCATGACTTCGTCTTCCAAAGTCTCATCAATAAGACTTAGGTAACATGTGTGCTTGCATCAAATTTATCTGTTTCATCAAAAATAACATGCACACTTTCTTCTACACACATAGACCTTTTATTATACACTCTATAAGCCTTGCTACTAGAAGAATATCCTAAGAATACAGCTTCTTCACTTCTAGCATCAAATTTTCCAATATTTTGTTTCCCATTATTATGAACAAAACATTTACATCCAAATGTTCTGAAATATGTAATATTGGGCTTTTTACCAAAATACAGCTCATAGGGCGTTTTATTTAATAAAGGTCTTACCATGGCTCGATTTATAATGTGACAAGCAGTATTCACAGCTTCTGCCCAAAAGTTTTTAGGAAGTCCACTAGCTATCAACATAGTCCTAGCCATCTCTTCTAGTGTTCTATTCTTCCTTTCAACAACACCATTTTGTTGAGGTGTTCTAGGGGCTGAGAAATTGTGATCTAATCCATTGTCTCTGCTAAAGTCATCGAACTTAAATTTTCAAACTCTTTACCATGGTCGGATCTAAGGTGAAGTAACTTATGACCACTCAAATTTTGTACTTTCTTTGCAAAGACAAGGAACTCATCATAAGTCTCGTCCTTGCTAGAAAGAAAAATAACCCAAGTAAATCTAGAGAAGTCATCTACAATTACTAACACATATTTCTTTCCACTCCTACTTTGTATCCTCATAGGTCCACATAAATCCATATGTATTAACTCTAAAGGTCTTGTGGTACTCACCACATTCTTGGACTTGAAAGAGGACCTAACATGCTTGCCTTTTGCGCATGCATACACACATGATCTAAATGAAACCTAGTAGAGGGTAAACCTAAAACTAGTTCTTTAGAATGAGTTTGTCAAGCAAGGAAAAGCTAGCATGACCTAGACGCTTGTGCCATAAAAATGAATCATCATCAATAACACTAAGGCATGTGAATTTTTTTTGGGAACAAGGTTGAGATCCACAACATATGTGTTCCCTTTCCTTGTTCCTTCCAAAATGATATCCTTTGTGCTATTGTTGACTATCAAACATTTTTCACTATTAAACTTCACACAGTTCCCTCTATCACAGAATTGGGAAATACTTAACAAGTTATGCTTTAATCCATCAACTAGAAACACATTTTCTATGGAATGTGACGATGACTTACCGACCTTTCCCATGGCAACTATGTTACCTTTCTTGTTGTCACCAAAAGTCACACTTCCACCATTGTAGGCTGAGAGTGAGAGAAATCTTGATTTATCTCCAGTCATATGCTTAGAACAACCACTGTCTAGGTACCATGTGTTGTTCCCCCTCACTCCAACCTGCAAGAAAACTAATTGTTAGAGTTAGGAACCCAATCTTTCTTGGGTTCCTTTCCTTCAGGAACAATAGATTTCTTTTTCCAAATTACTTTACTTGTTTCCAAGTTCTCATTGATGCGACCAAGTCTTTTAGGACAAGAGTTCCTAAAATGACCAGTGTTCCACAAAACATACAAACTTTATCACTTGGTAAATCAACTCTCTTTTTAGGTTTTTCAAATTTCTTTTTGTGATTAAAACCAAGACCTTCAGTTCTTTTGGTTTGAGGGTTCTTAATCCAGTTTGGAATAGGTAGCATTTTCTTTTCATTTCTCATTTGGTGCAGTTCCCCTACAAGTTCCTTATTTTCAATTTCCAAAAATGAAACATGATTTTTCAATTCGTTTATTTCAGATTTGAAACTTTGCAAGGGAACTGACTTAATGTCAAATGAACTTACTTCAGGAACAAACTCTTTTAGTTGTGATCTCAAGACTTAACAAGTAGTTCTCATTTTTAAGATTTTCGAAATCCTCTTTTAATTTAAGATTTTTGTCAAACAATTCGAAAAATCTTTTCTCAATATCAATCGAACACTTTTAAGCCAAGAGGTATGTTCCTTTGCTACACTTAAAGCATGTTGACATTGTTTTAGTTTAATGGTTTCATCTTTGCAATCATTTACAGCGTCAACAATAAACTCAAATAATTTTTCTTTACTTAAAGAATTAAGACGAGTTTTGATGGTGTCTAGACTTGCCTCAAGAGATTCAATCTCTTCATCAGATTCGGAATTGTCAAGAGCCATAAGACAGAAGTTTGCAGTCTCCTCATTTGGTTGAGGATCATCTTCTTCCTCAGAGTCAGAGTCTCCCCATGCAGCAACCATAGCTTTCTTCATGTCAGATCGAGTATAGGAGTTTTTGTATTCTTGTTCCTATCTCTGCTCTGTTCCCTTCCTTTGCCTTTTTCTTGTTCCCATTGGGGACAATCCTTGATGAAGTGCTCAGAACTGCCACACTTATGACAAACAAGTTTGTTAGAATATTTCTTATTCTTACCTTTGTAATCACTTTTCTATGTTCCTAAACATTCTTTTGAATTTTCGGACCATGAGAGCAGATTCTTCTTCATCTGTTTCTGAGCCTTCACTTTCATCAGCTTTTAAGGCAATCGACTTTTGCTTGGACATGTCTCCATTCTCATTGTCCAATTGCAACTCATGAGTCATGAGGGAACCAGCAAGTTGTTCCAAATTGAACTTAGTAAAGTCCTTAGTTTCCTGTAAGGCAGTTACCTTAGCCATCCAACGATCCCTAGGAAGGCTCCTTAGGACCTTTCGTACCTGTTCCTCAGATGTAATCACTTTACCAAGAGATGTTAGCTCATTAATTATATTAGTAAAGCGTGTAAACATGTCTTGGATAGACTCTTTTGATTTCATTTGAAAAAGTTCATATTGGTTCATCAAAAGATCTATTTTTGATCTCTTAACTTCACTCGTACCTTCATGAGTGACTTCAAGAAGATCCCAAATTTGTTTTGCGGTTTACATCCATGGACACGATTGTGTTCATGAGGTCCAAGACCACAATGAAGCAATTTTATAGCAAAGCATTAATTTCCATCTTTTCGAAATCAGCTTTATCAAAATCAGATATAGATTTAGGAATTACCTCATTTTTGTCATTAGTGGTAGTGACTTCAAAATCACCTACCTCTATGACTCTCCATACCTGGTAATTGTCGGCTTTGATAAAGATCTCCATTCTGTTCTTCCAGTAAGTGTAAAACTTACCATTGAACATTGGTGGCCTCTGCGTAGAGTACCCTTCTTCCAGTTTCTCTCTAGTATTCATATTTTTCAAGATCTTGAACTCAACAGGGTTTCCTGAATATTAGAGTTCCCGCTCTGATACCAATTGTTGTATAATATGAGCACTATAAGAGGGGGGGTGAATTATAGTGAGAGAATAAGCACTACTTTTTGCGGAATTAAAAGTAAACTTGGGAACAAACAATGGGAACACGAGAGATTTTACGAGGAAAAACTTCCTAGGCCTAGTAGGAAGAAACAACCTCGACCACAAGGGATTTTAAACAACTTTCCACTATAATAGGCCAAAACAACTCTGATTACAACCTATTACTTTTCTCTCGATTCTCAACTTAAGTCACTCAACTCAAGTTCCCAACGACAGTTCCCAACAACTGACGTTTTCTCTCAAACTTCACTCGAAGTTCCTTTCTCTTTCTTTCTTTCTCTTTCTCTTGCTTCACTCAAAGCTTTTCACACTTACAAGAGTTCACTCAAACCCTTTTTCTCAAAAATACACTTTGTAAAATAATGGAAGAGTAATAAAACTCGATTAATGTAAGTATGAATTCTCTTAAGAAAAGGCACTGACACTTTAGATAACTTAGACAAATTAACTAAGTCAGACACATTTTACTCAAATGAATTAGGCGCCTATTTATAGACATTAAGACAAGACATGATTTCCACTAACTTAGACCATTATCACATGTTCTCCATGATGTTTAATTAATTAATTAAATTAAATTAATTATTCCATGTCATGTAAAGCATCCACTAATCCACTACTTCACTTCATAGAAGCAGTAACATATTACGTGGTTTTGCAAACTTGGAGAATAATTAATCTTATTTAATTTAATTAAATACTTGGAGGATAATTAACTTAAGCCACTAAATCCACTAACTACATAAACATGTAGCAGTAAACCTTTAGGCGTGTAATCTAGAATTTAGGAAATAAAAAATCCTTTAGCTAGTTTTTAGGAAAAAATATCTTTTTCAAAATCTTTTATAAAAACCGGAAAACAGTTTTTGTATTTAAAAAATCCGAAACATTTTGAAAACCGGAAATAATATATTTTCGAAAACTAAATCTTTTAAATAAAATATAAAAGATAAAATATATATATTTTAAAAAGATAAGATTTGAAAATCAGTTATTTTAAAATCAAAAAACTATTTAAAATCTTTTCCTAACAAACTTCAACTTCCTAAAATTATGGATCTTAGTCAAAATATCCCTAAAAACTCTAACAACTATATTGGGCACACATTTATCTTAGGCGCACAATATTTAGTCACTTAGAAGTTCCTAAATTAGTTTTAAGTCTTGTTTCCTAATTATTAAGTCTTGTTCCTAAGCCTTGTTCCTATAGTGCAGGTCTGTTCCTTTCATGGAACAGAACCAATTTCCTTTGAGAATTCACCACGAACTTAATAAAGCTTTTACTCAACCTTAACAAGAAGATTAATAAATACCCTAATGTATTCTAATCTTCATTCCATGCTTGATTCTTCATTTCTCGAACATCTTTACTTCGATCTTGATTAATTCTCCGCTTTAATCTTCAATCAAGTATTCTCTTAGCTCGATCATGAATTACCTTGCAATCAACATAAATAAAATATACTATGTCTTTTGTGGTTAGGTCATCTTCAAAACTCAAGGGTCAACAGATGCCTTACATATGGTTCTAGGTAAGGACCATGATGGACGTGTGAAAGGCAAAGGAGGGGTACGACTAGGCTTGAGAAAATTTTATGGTGCAGAGTACTCCGCAACAAGATCAAGCTCAGTGTCTAATGCATCACAAGATATGAGAGCAAAATGAAATCTGCAATAGAGGAGCTTGAGAAAAGGATGAAGAATCAATTCAGCGCCATCTTGGAGCACATGGGATTACCTAGTCTTGACGAGCTCGAGCTCAATGTCACTCCTCGGGACAAATCAAGCCAGCAAGATCCCGAGACATCTAGAGAGGTACTTGGTTCGATACCTAAACCTCTGCTACTTGACCCCCTAGTGCCTGATATAGAGGTAAATGAAGAATTACTTTTTCAGTTCCTTTTCCAACAAACTATATGATATATATTGTTAATGGTTGACTTAGCCAATTATGTTTTAAATAGGAGGAGACCCCTTGGAATCTTTTACTTACCGATCAGCAGGTGAGTTGGTTGTGGTCGCTTATGGTCGGGCACAACCACCGAGAGAGGGCCAGACATCACATTTGCTGCCGGTAGCAGGTTCTTATTTTAGTGTGTCCGTAGACACCATTATATGTGGATTTGAAGATTTCTCATTATCGGTCCCTAGGCCAGAGTAGAGCTCACTGTTCTGAACGACGCGCAAGGTAGTTTTGTGATATGGCCATGTGCTTGGGTGCGATTTTCAGATAAGGTAAAATATGTGCTATATCCTAATGATTATTTCATATGTTCTTTTTGTGTAATGGTGTCTTTTACTTTTGAAGAAAAAAAACAGAATCGGCCAAAAAAGTGAATAATTTGGATGCGGACAAAGAGAGTTCGCAAGACAACAGATCAAAAGAGAATGAGGTGGACTCAAAAGCTAATAATAACAAGGCGGATTCACAACCTAAGAGTGTAGTTGTAGGAAAGATTTCATCTAAGGGCTCATCTCCTGATGTGAATCCAAAAGGAACTCCACTTGTGTGTGAAAAAGTGCTCCAGTCTCTTAGCAAGTCATGTTCTTGGCTACATGCTCGTGTTACCAACTTGCCTGATTCCTCCCCAATAAAGGTTGATTTGGAGAAATCTCAATTCCACTACTTAGATGACGATTCAGCTACTTGGGTATATAAAGTGGATATTGTGAGTTCCTCTCCGGGCGATTTAAATGTATCTATATTACAAGTCTTCATGAGGTGATCTAATAAAAATAACTACTTTTATATTTTGTTGGTTGTTGACGATTTTCAATCTAAATTAACTAAATCTTCTTTTAGTGGACTTTACAAAGATTTACTTGGATGTGAAGCTGTATCAAAAGTTGGGTGGTTATGTCCACAAGAGATTCGTGGTGACAATTGCTTGAAGAACCATGCTGAAGCGAGTGAGTACGTTGAAAGGAGTATTACCGCATGTGTTCGATCTAAAGCTAACTATATTATTGCCCCATACCTTGAAGAGTATGTTTTAGTACCTAGTTGATAATGTCTTTTCATAATACTATTTTGGATAACTATTGTTGGTATACATATGATTGTCGAACTTAATTTTTTGTTGTAGTCTCCATTGGATGCTCTTGGTAATATCTCCTTCAACTCACACAATATACCATTTTGATTCTATGCGTCAAGAACCACCCCGAGGCTTACTAATCAAAAACATATTGAATAGGTATTGTTTTATTTTCATTTCCTTTTTGTTCTTTATTAACATCATAACATTGTAACTATTATAAAATGTGGTATTGTAGTGTGATGAAAAGATTACGTGGATGTGGTCCAAGAAGAGCCACACTTCCTCAATGGAAATCAGTGAAGGTAAAGGATTTTGATTGTCCTATCTTTAAGTTATTAGTTTCCCTAATTTTATTGATCGTCCTGTTGAGAATTATTTTTCGGAAAATAATTTTGAATTTAGTGCGCACAACAACAAGATGGAGTTGCTTGCGGCTATGACGTGATGAGGTTTATGTTCGATATACTTACTTGTTGCACGAAGTCGATGATCTTGAGAAGGTTCGTAACATTCCGTCCCATATAAACTATGACTTAGTTTCATCCTAATTAGTCCTTAAACAACTTATTAGACTAGAATGTATTACATGCTATGGTATGAAATATATGAATTTGACCTAAAACACCTTTACTTGCACAAACTTGATAGAACGATCAAATTAGACTTGTAATTGTCCTATAGTCCTTAAACTACATATTAGTTATAATGTAACCTAAAATTATATGCTATGGAAAGCTATGGATGAATTTGACCCAAAATGGCCTAGAAACGGCCTTTAGTTGCACAAACTTGACTAGGATGATCAAATTAGACTAGTAATCATCCTAATAGTCCTTAAACAACATATAGACCAGAATGCAACCTAAAATATAATGAAATGATGAATTTGACCCAAAACGGCCTAAAGGCCTTGAAACGGCTTTACTTGCACAAACTTGACTAGAACGATCAAATTAGACTTGTAATCGTCCTAATACTCTTAAACAACATATTAGACCAGAATGTAACCTAAAATTACATGTTATGGTATGAAATGGATGAATTTGACCCAAAACGACCTAAAACGGCCTTAAACGACCTTTACTTGCACAAACTTGACTAGAACGATCAAATTAGATTGTAATCGTCCTAATACTCTTAAAAACATATTAGATAAAATGTAACCTAAAATTACTTGCAATGGTATGAAATGGATGAATTTGACCCAAAACGGCCTTGAAACGGCATTTACTTGCACAAACTTGACTAGAACGATCAAATTAGAATTGTAATCGTCCTAATGCTCTTTAAACAACATATTAGACCAGAATGTAACCTAAAATTACTTGCTATGGTATGAAATGGATGAATTTGACCCAAAACGGCCTAAAACGGCCTTGAAACGGCCTTTACTTGCACAAACTTGACTAGAACGATCAAATTAGAGTTGTAATCGTCCTAATACTCCTTAAACAACATATTAGATAAAATGTAACATAAAATTACTTGCTATGGTATGAAATGATGAATTTGACCCAAAACGGCCTAAAACGGCCTTGAAACGGCCTTTACTTGCACAAACTTGAGTAGAACAATCAAATTATAATTGTAATCGTCCTAATGCTCCTTAAAAAACATATTATACCATAATGTAACCTAAAATTACTTCCTATGGTATGAAATGGATTAATTTGACCCAAAACGGCCTAAAACGGCCTTGAAACGACCTTCACTTGCACAAACTTGACTAGAACCATCAAATTAGAGTTGTAATCGTCCTAATGCTCCTTAAACAACATATTAGACCAGAATGTAACCTAAAATTACTTGCTATGGTATGATATGGATGAATTTGACCCAAAACGGCTTAAAATGGTCTAAAACGACCTTTAGTTGCACAAACTTGACTAGAACGATCAAATTGGAATTATTATCGTCCTAATAGTCCTTAATAAACATATTATATTAGAATGTAACCTAAAATTACATGATATGGTACAAAATGGATGAATGTGACATAAAACAGTTTCGAAATGGCCTTTATTTGCAAAAACTTGACTAGAACGATCAAATTAGACTTGTAGTTGTCCTAGTAGTTCTCAAACAACATATAGAAAAGAACGTGACCAAAAATTTCATGCTATATATATATATATATATATATATATATATATATATATATATATATATATATTTGATCTTGATTATTAGGTTTGCAACACACCAAGGGAGGAGTCATTTACTGTTGAGGAAGTCAATGAAGTTCGAGACAAGTTTGCTTCCTTCGTTACCGATTGTTGTCTATGAATTTAATTTCTAAATACGTTGTAAACGCGTACTTTAAATCTATGGTAATGTTTTCTAACTCAATTCTACACTTTATATATATAATAATAGTACGTATTTTAATTTTGAATGTTTATTTGTTGAATTTTGAATTTCATGTGCACTTTTTTGTATCATTGTACATATTATGTTGGTGATATATGAAGGGCAAGAGGAGGTTAAGTATGGTGGTGAAAATGAGGCTGCAGGCGCTCTATTGTAATATATATACTTTAGGAAGCTAATAATATAACTAGCGCAGGTTTTTTTTTTAAAAAAGAATTACAACAAGTGCTTCGGTTGATAATGAACAATCGGAGCACATGAATCACAAGTGCTTCGGTTGTTTCCTATCAACCGGAGCACTTGAACTACTCTAAGCAATTAAACATTACTAAGTGCTCCTGTTGTTAGTGCAACCGGAGCACTTTTAATATTAAGTGCTCCAGTTTTTAACCGGAGCACTTGAAAAATACTCAAGTGCTCGTATGGGGTCTGCTACGGGTGAAATACGGAGCACTTGTAGCGTTTTTAACCGGAGCACTTGATGTTTTTTCCACTATAATACTTTTTGATGTTGTACTGAGGATCCAACATCTACTGAACACCAACAGTTCTCATATTCATCTCATTTTTTGCTTGACATATGTATTTCCATGCCCCAGCTTAAGGTACTAGGAGCTTCATAGGTCCCCCAACTATCATTCCTAATATACACTCCATTTCACCCATTTCACCCACATATTGTCTTTTTTTTTAGCCACAGCCCAAGCTAATTTGCACACAGCAGCAACATTCCATAATCCAGTATCTCTGAAAAACCCAAACCCTCTGAAGACTTAGTTTGACATAATCTATTCTAAGCAACAGCCCCAGCTCTTCCATTATTATGTGTCCCTGTCCAAAGGAAGCTCCTACAAATTGCATTTACCTCCTTAAGCACACCTTTAAGGATAATGAACAACTGCCCCCAGTAGACATGGATACTTAAAAGCACACTATTAATTAGCTGTGATCTAGCAGCAAAAGAAATATTCCTTGTGATCTAGATTCTATTTCTCTGCACCATTCTATCAATCAAGGCTTGGCATTCACTTGCTTTAAGCTTACTAGTAGACATAAGGACTCCAAGGTACCTGAAGGGAAGCCTACCAGTTTGAAATCCACTCACATCTGTTACTCTTTGAATCAATTCATCAGTCATACCAGCATAGTACACCTCATATTTAGTCTTATTAACTTCAAGGCCAGATGCATTGGAAAACATTTGGAAACCTTGAAGCATAGTATAGATGGATCTGAAATCACCATCACGGAACAACAACAAATCATTTGCAAAGCAAAGGTGTGTTAACCTTAAGTCCTTGAATTTCACATGATGCTTGAATCCTTCCATTTCACCAATATACTTGAGTATTCTGTCTAAATAGTCCATACCTAGAGCAAACAGTAGAGGGGACATGGGATCCCCTTGCCTAAGCCCCCTCTGAGCTCCAAAAAACCAGTAGGACCCCATTCATCATAATAGAGAAGGTTGGGGTCCTAATACACACCATTATGAGCTCCTTGAACTTCTTTGGAAAGCCTACCAAATCTAGCATTTGCTCAACAAATTGCCAACTAATGGTATCGTAGGCCTTTTTAAGATCCAACTTCATCATGCAGCTAGCCCTTGAAGCTTTCCTCTTATAACCTTTTATCAAATCCTGACAAATCATAACATTGTGGATAATACTTCTCCATGACACAAAAGCCCCCTGACTTGCTGAAATTATATCAGGAAGAATTTGGTTTAATCTTCCACTTATCATCTTTGTAATGCACTTATAAAGTATATTATAGCATGCTATAGGTATGTACTCAGTTACATTCTCAAGACACTTCACTTTAGGGATCAAAGTGAGTGTAGTAACATTGGCAGCCTTTAAGAGTTGACCTGTTTTAAGGAAATCCAGTATGGCTTCACACACTTCATCTCTTATAACCTCCCAGCAATGTTTATAAAAGCAACTATTAAAACCATCACTCCTTGGGGCCTTGTGTAACAGCTCATTTTCTCGAGCTACTAGGTAAATACACTTAAGATCCACTAATCACAATCAATACTTAATAAGCCTCGGATTAAACATTTACTCGCAGCGAAAACATAACCTACAAAACGATCCTGAACCTGTGGGTTACTGGCCCACAAAACAAAATCCTTTATATAAATAACTATTCTCTAATCAACTAACTAGAATACAAACTCAATCCTTTACAAAACGTAATCCTATTCTTGCTCCACTTCCATTCCCAAGCTCTTGACACCAAACCTGCAAATTCAGGGGGAAATACAAAACAAACAAAATTCCAAAATGAGTGGAAAACTCGTAACCATTACTTCAGTCCATTATAAACATTTTATTTCTCAAATCATTTTCATTTCGTAATAACGCTGGCATAGCTCACTCTCTTAAACAAATCAGTGGCAAGTACAAGCTTTGGACAAAAGGACAAATGCTGCCTCCAAGCTGCGCTATGGAGTCCAGCAACACTACCCCCAAAGTTCGCAATGGAGCGTAGCCGACCTGTATCAGGTCAAAAGTGTAACCATCCTCCACCCATACCTTGCCCACTTACTATTTTCAGTTCATAAAATAAGCCAGCAAAACATTTGCACATTCATATTCATTGAATAACATTTCCAAAATCAACTCATAACATCACATTCATAACTATGGCCATAGTACGAACTTATTTATTAAAAACAGAACACAAATATTCACACACACAGACACAAGGGCATGAGTAAATGATTTTACTGAACATAAAAGTTACCTGAATCGCAATCCAATTCCACCAATATAATTTCTTTCATAAACTCGAATGATACTTCACTCCAAAATCTTCCTCCAAGAATCACCTCACAATTATAACAATAATTAATAACTAAACTTGGAGTAATCTAAACTAGAAATCATAATCACAAGTAATTCCCAATATGAAAATCCTTCACGATCTTAATTCCAATCACATATTACTAAATTCCCTAAACTAATTCTACACCACGTATCATCAACAACAGCAAAACAACAACGCATCACCACCACTAATAACCACCACAATGACACCAACCATAACAACCACCAGAACTACAACAATAATACCAAAGCAACAAAACAACTCCACCATAACCACCACACCAACTCCGCAAACTACTACTACAACAAAAATAACAAACAACTTGGGCTTGAATTACAAGGAAAAAGGGTTTGAATTAAGAACAAAGAGGAATTTACCTCTGCTCTACTAGGAGCAGCGAAGACAGAGAAGAATTGAGAAACAGAAGGGTCGAGGGAGATTTTCGAAGCTTCGGCAACAACGCAGCAAAAACAACAACAAAAACACCAACAAGATCACCTTAGATAGGCAGCAGCACCAAGCGCACAATAGCACCGACGACGGCAAGGTGGCGCGAAGAAAGAACCACCAGCCGCGAACAACAGCAGCACGAAACAAAGGATGAGAGAGAAAACGAGAACAGACGGCGCCGACCAGGGGAAAACTCCGGCGAGCAATAAAAACGTCGGCGAAGCACAAGCGAAGGTGAGCGAGAAAGTTTTACGGTCCTGGGGTTTTCGGGTTTCCTCAATTGGGGTTTGGGGTTTTTCAGTTTTGGGGGTTTAGAGAGAACAGAGGACACGGGAGAGAGAGAAAGAACGTGGGGTTTGGCTGGGGTTTTATTTCATTAAACCAACCGACAAAAAGAAGGGGATAATTGGAGTTTATCTTCCAAAACAAACCGACAACATTAAAGGATGGGAACCCGACTTTGGTTTCCTATTTGGGCCAAATACCGCTCAACTAAATGCATAAAATTAAAAATATAAAATAATAATAATAATAATAATAATAATAATAATAAAAATAATCTCATATAATTAAATTAACAAATACATTATAGCACGATAAAATAATTCATACTCCAACTCAAATAAAATAAGAATTTTCGAAACATAATTAACTTAATAAATATAATTAATATTTAAATAAAGGTACTTACAAACAGGGCTATTACACCTTGTCATCTGGTATACTAAACATGGCATTTTTAACATCCTCCTTTGTAAATTCAGCTTGTAAAGTATTCAAGTGGCCTTCAGTGAGCAGATTACCTTTGTTTATCAGAGTTTGTAGCACTTCAGTCTTCTACTCAGAGCAAGTCAATAATTTCCTGTAAAACTCTACAAAGGCTTTAGCAACCTTCTCTCTTTGGTTCACCCATATACCATTACTATCCTGAATAGCATGGATTTTGTTCTGTCTTCTTCTAGCTTTCAAAGCTTGATAGAAGATCTTTGTGTTATCATCACCACACTTCAGCCAGATGAGCTTAGTTTTTTTTTTTTTTTTTGCAAAAAGCTATTAAGCATTTTCTTAGCAGTTTGAAACTCTTCTTTTGCTTCCTTTTCAGCCTGTGACAGCCTATAATCACCTTTATTAAGATGCATAGCATTTTGGGCCTCCTGCAGAATAGCCCTAGTCTTCATAACAACAACTTCAATATCACCTATACCCTTTCTATTCAACTCCTTCAGTGCTTGCTTAACCAACTTTAACTTCTGAACCACTCTATACATTGGACAGCTTCTGACCTGTTGTTGCCAAACACTTCTTACAGCCTCAATTACTTCACCATGATAGCACCATATATTGTGAAATAAAACAGCTTTTTTACATTGCACTTAAGATAAACACACAAGAGCATTGGAGTGTGATCATAGTCACCTTCAGGCAGGAAGCTCACTTCAGCAAGCTCAAATAAATCTACCCAAGCTTGATTTGCTAGCACCCTGTCTATCCTTGAAAAGACTCTCCTATCCCTCTCTTGTTTATTATTCCAAGTAAACAACCTTCCATTTGCCTTTACATCACTAATATGACAGTAAGTAATGCACTCTAACATGGGAGCAATCTCACCAGTTCTTACAGGAGCACCAATTCTATCCTCAATACTACTAATAGGATTAAAATCACCTAACAACACCCATGGCATATCACTCTCAACAGCAATCTCTTTCAAACCCTATGGCTATCAACAAATCCATAGCAGAAAGTACATCTGAACATCTTCCCAGTACTAGAACAAACAATGCAGTGAATATATTGGCTATTCACATGACTTATGTTCATAATAAATGCTCTTGGACACCACCCAATTACAATTCTACCATTTTCATGACAGGATAAATTGTGAGTAAAGCACCAATTAGGATAAATTTTTGAATAAAGTTTGCCTAAATTATTAGCTTTAACTCTAGTTTTGAAGAGGCTAAACAGTTTAATGTTATGAGATTGAAGAAAATTCCTCAGCTCACCTTGCTTATTTGCATTGTTTGGGCCCCTTACATTTCACGCAAGGACATTATCCATTTTGGTTAGGGGGAGCCACCCCCTCACCTTTGTCCACCTTATGCACTTGCTCATCATTTGGAATCACTCTAACCATAGAGTCACCTCCTGCTTTACCGCTACCAACTCCACATTGTCCTGTGTCCTCCTGCACCATAGCATCATTTGGTACATCCACAGCATCATCAAGCAACAGATTAAAATAATTATGCACTGGTATTTCATTTGGTTCCTCAATAACCTGATTACCCCTGCCAACCCTCTGAAATCCATCTTTATCCACAACATTTGCCTTCTGCACCCAGGCTTTCTTCCCACCCTTCTTCCTACATTGTTCACTAGTATGCCCAAACCCTGACCATTATGAACATTTAACATACCTCCATTCATATTCAATCACCTGTTCTACCATACAGCCATACTCATTACAGAATGTTATTGAACCTGGTAACTCTCGCTGCATTTCAACTTCAATCAGCACCCTTGCAAATTGCAATTTCTCTTTCTCCTTTGTAGCATGATCAAGCTTAATATATCTTCCAATTATGCCAGCCAGTTTACTCATGCTTCTCTCCCCCCAATACTTGAAGGAGAGATTTGGGAATCTCACCCATATTGGTACCCTGGTTACTACATCCTTATCGATCACCATGTCTGGTTCCCATAGCTTAACTATTAAAGGTTTTCGGTCGAAGAATTGAAAACCTTCATGTGTCACCTTCAAACAAGATTCAGCAGTTTGAAATCGCACTATAAACACCCCTTTCTCAATCACAACTATTTTGTCAATCCCTAGTTTCCCCCAAATACACCTAAAAAATCCCTCCATAACAAGTAATGGCAGATTCGCGCCAAGAACATAGCACACTACAACAGAGGACTAGTATTCCAACTCCTATTGTATATCCTCCGTTCTATAACAAGTACATTTTCCTTATTATTAACCTGCTTCTCCAAAAGCTCCACATTATCATCCGCCCATGACATTCGAGCCGCTGTGGCAGGTTCTTTTAACCCACTTTTTATTACATTCAGCCATTCGGATAACACCGCTTTCGAATTTGCTTGTTGAGTTCGCTCATCACCGACACCCGTCAGCATCTCCATTGTAGCTACCTCCACTTCCTTCTCCATGATATCAGGATTCTCCTGAATAGGACTAGGGATTTGTAACTCTGAAACACTAATAACCTCATCGACACTCTTTGTTTTCCTTACCGGAGAAGAAGATGGACCTTTCTTTCCCTTACGCTTGCTTTTCTGTGCACTCTTCTTGGCTCCTCTCCCTCTTGCCATGGCGGCAGCGTAAGTTAAGCTTATCGCATAAACATGCGCTACGAGAGAAACTAGTCATTTTTTAATTTTCTTTCTATAATTTCATTATTATAGAGAGTTGTAACACTTAGAGTTAAGTGTTGGGGAGCACTACTAGGGTTAGTAGTGGGGGAATCTTATTGTATCAAGCACTAGTGGAAAAAAACCTTATATGTCACTTAGTAACAGATACGTTTTTTGTAAAACCGCATCGTGAGCGAAATTTGGCAAACAAAATCTGATGCGATTTTTGATGAGCCTGATGCGGTTCGTGGGACCGCATCCGAAAATCGTTCCATGAAACAACCCATGAAACAACATGCGCGACCCAAATCCTACATTCACTTAAACCTAAAGCGCGGCCAAAATTCCACCTCATTTCATTTTGTCCTAATGCGCGGCCCATTCTCTTTCCTATCTCCTCTATTCATTTCGTCACTCCTGAAACCCTAACTCCCTCCTCTCTACACCTCCTTCACACGCAGCCCTAGCCACTTCCTCAAACCCTAACTCCCTCCTATCTACTATTCCCTCACAACCCAAATTCTCACTCACCTCTCTTCCTCCTCTATACTCTTCCCTCACAAAATGAATGAATCGCGAAGAAATTAGAACGAATTAAGAACGAAAGAACGAATGAATCGCAATTAAGAAGATCGAAAAAGATGGGTGAAAATGAATAGCAAAATGGAGAGCGAATATTGAAGATCGAAAATGAAGAACAAAATGACGAGCGAAACGACGAAGAACGAAGAATCGAAGATACACAAGAAATTGGTTCATTTGAGTTTTTATGGGATTTAGTTTTTGGATCTACTTTTAGGTGTTTTTTTCGTTTATTTTTTATTTTGTTTTAAGATCTGGTTTTGGTTTAGGTATTTATTTCCTTTTTTGTTTTCGTTTGATTTTTTCGTTTTAGAATCCATTTCCGTTTCGTTTTTTTTTAGGCTTCGTTTTTGTTTGATTTTTTGTTCGATTCTTAATTTTCGTTTTATTTGGGTGGTGTTTTTTAGTTCCTTCGTTTTCTAATTTTCGTATTTTTTCGTATCTTAATTTTTTTTTCTAATTTTTGTTTTTTAGTTCCTTCGTTTACTAATTTTAGTTTTTAGATCTAATTTTCGATTTCGTTTCAATTATTTTGTATAATTACTGGATAATTGCAATTAGTTCGTTTCGTATATTGCAATTTTCGTATAATTAGTATATTGCAATTTTCGTATATTGCAATTTTCGTATAATGAGTTTTTAGATCTTATTTTCATTTCGTTTCGTTTTTATATATAAATTCTCATTATTGTCGATTATTTTGGGATTTAGTTCTTAATTTTCGTATAGTCTTAATTTATTTTTAGGTTTGTAATATTCTATATATATATATGTTAAATTTTTATTTTTGTATATTTGCGTAATATTCTTTATTTATATTATAATGTTATTTCTATGAATTTATTTAGTTTCTATGTATAAATTCTTATTTATATGTATTTTGTATAATTTTTGTTTTTGTGTAATTTATTGTTGTTGTATATATATGTTTGGTTTGGTATATTTTTAGACTAATATAGTGGGAAAGTATTGCGCCGACAATTGAGATGATTTACATACCTAGCGCCAAAAATTGAGGAATGTTAAATGTGCAGACCTGCAACTGCAGGTCTGTAACTTTTGTTTGACATCAAGTACTACATACTGATGCGTTCTATAGTAAAACCGCATCAGAAAACGATAATCTGATGCGGTTTTACCTTAAAACCGCATCAGTTAATCAATTTAACTGATGCGGTTTTAAGGTAAAACCGCATCAAATTATCGTTTTCTAATGCGGTTTTGGACTGCATCATAATACATTAGTGAGCTACTGCGAGCCTATCCGATGCGGATCAAAATCGCATCAGTAAGTCTGATTTTGACCGCATCGAATAGGCTTTTTTCCACTAGTGAAGAGTTTGATATTTTAAGATTCAAATATTAAAAGAGTTTGGTTTCTCTGGACATATATCTCATATGTGAGATTGAACCACGTTATAGCTTGTGTTTGATCGTTGATTTCATATTGTGTTAAGTTTTAGTTTTCGCAAAAACACAAATCAGAGAATTACGAGTGAATAGCACAGTGCCATAACCGAGTTTTTGCAAAAATCGATTAAATTTAGCCACTCAATTAGACCCTCCCCCCTCTTGAGTGTCACCTTGTGTTCGAACAGAAGGACTGTTGAATCTTGAATGTTACGTGTAGTTGTTTGAAATGGTAGTTGATTGTCGTGTGTAGTGTTGTTTTATATATGATATGTCACTTATGTGCTATATTATCTTCTTTTTTTTCTATTTTCTTTTAAGCTCATATTTTATGTGATTATAAAGAAATAGGACATTATGGAGTTAAATAATCGTGAGTGGATGTAGCATAAAAAAAACACCCCGAGTACAAGATTGATATCAACATATAAGTCGTATTATAAAGAAAGTGCTGTCAAAATTTACGTAGAAACCAAGAATATTAAAATGATTCATGTATACCAAAAGCAATGTGATACAACTTAAGCGAACCACATGAATAGAAGTAGACAAAGACCATGAGATCAAAACAACACTCCTACACCTGGAGTTAATAGTTGCTCCTAAATATATGTAGTTTTTAGAAGCAATGTTTCATATTGCCTCTAATTATATTTTGAGGCAAGAATATATGATTTTCACTTATTCTATTTTGAGGCAAGAATATATGGTTGCCTCTAGTTCTATTTTGAGGCAAGAATATATAGTTGTCTCTAAATGTAGAGCCTTTTAGAGGCAACAAGTTATATTTTCCTCAAAAAAAAAAACTTTTAGAGGCAACCATTAATTAGCGACGGAACTATTGGAGGCGACAACTAATTTGCTTCAAAAAGCAACTAGAGGCTACATCTTTGTTTTTAGAGGCAAATGTATCTTGCCTCTATAAACAATATTTCTTGTAATGAACAAATAGAATATCTTAAGAAAATGAGAACGGATGTTGAAAGTAGGTTCTTTGATTTATTTGATAAAAACTTAAAAATCAAGGAATTTCATGAGAGCGTGAAAAATGAAAATTATCTAATCAATTTAGAAATTTATCACTTAAATAAAAATTTATCTCAGTTCTAAGTTCTTTAATATAAGATTAACTCCTTTGAAAGGTTACAAATCGAAGATCAAAAGTTGAATAAAGATAAAATCGTTTTAAAGAAATGGATTTGTAATCTCAAGAAGGAACTTGTAGTTACAAGGAACAAAGGCAAGGTGATGGTTGTTCCTAAATGGATTGAGATGCCACAAAAAAATAAAAGGTCTTGGTTTCGAGTATTACAAGAAGATCAGGAACAATCCTAAGAAATATGTTAACCTACCCAGTGACAAAATATGCATGTACTGTGGAAAGATAGATCATTACATAAATCAATGTAATCCAAGAACTAGAAAGATTGGCAAGAATGTGAAATAAAACAACATGAAATAGGTTGCAAAAACTAATGCTAGTCAAGAACAGGAACCCACGAAAGAAATGGGTTACTACAACTAACAACTAGTTGAATTTTGCATGTTAGAGTGAGGGGGAACACCACTTGGTATCTTGATAGTGGTTGTTCTGAGCATATGACATGAGACAAATCTACGTTTCTCTCACTCTCAACCTATGAATGTGAAAGTGTGACATTTGGTGACAATATGAAATGTAACATAGTTGCCATGGGTAAGGTTGTAAGTCACCATCACATTCAATTGATAATGTATTTTTACTTCAAGGTTTAAAGCACAATCTTTTAAGTATTTCCCAATTCTGTGACAAGAAAAATATTTTAAAATCTAATATAGTGAAAAATGCTTGATCATACACAATAATTCTAAGAGTGTCATCTTAAAAGGAACAAGAAAACGAAACAAATATGTTATGGATCTTGATCTTGTTTCCAAAAATAATTTCACATGTCTTAGTGTTATTGAGGTGCTTCTCTCTTATGGCATAAACGCCTTGGTCATGCAAGCTTTTCATTACTTGACAAACTTCGATCAAAAGATCTAGTTTTGGGATTACCATCTATAAAATTTAATTAAGATTGATCAAGTTTGTGAGGCATGTACCAAAGAAAAGTATATTAGATCCTATTCAAATCTAAAACTGTACGTTGTGAGCACCACAAAGCCATTGGAATTGATTCACGTGTATTTGTGTGGCCCGATGAGGATTCAAAGTACAAGTGGTAAGACGTATGTGCTAGTTATTGTTGATCACTACACAAGATACACTTGGGTTGTTTTTCTCTCTAGTAAGGATTAGACTTATGATGAGAACCTTCTCTTTGGAAAGAGTTTTCAAGATTTGAGTGCTCACAAATTGATGCATATTTGTAATACCGCATATTTGTGAGTATTTACGCAAGTAATTAAAATATTTATTTTCTAAAATAAATATATTATACAAAGGGTATTTTACTAATTTCACTTACTTTAAAATTATTTTGGCGGGAGATGGCGCCAAAATTGAATTTGTTAAGCTTTTGGTTTTAAAACCTAGTCAAAAAAATTTAAAATAAGTTTTTTAAAAAAAAAATTGAAAATGAATTTTGGAGAAATTTTTTTTTTGAGCCATTTTTTCGACGACCACCTATAGTAAATGGGGGGGGTTTTGTTTTCCTAAAACTTCAAAATTTATGATAGAGGTTACAAATCTTGGTATAATCTCCTAATTTATGGTGAAGATTAAGAACTATTTAATTTGAAATATTAAGTTGTTCCTATTCTACTCCTATAAATACCCCACACTTTAAGTTATCTTTGCACACAACAACTTTGAATAATTCATACTCTCTTACTTCAAGGTTTTTCCTTCTCTTCTTATCTATTCTAGTTTTATGTTTTTTATTCAAGTTTTAATTTTCTTTGGGTTAAGAAAAGATTTTCATATTTCTTACTAAAAAATATTATGCTCATGATAGGTTATTCATGTTTAAATTTATGATTAAGTTCATGTGATAAGTTACTTATTAGATATTTTATATTATTGGTTGGTTAGGAGATCGTTCAAGATTAAGACTGATTGGAGATACTAGTATACTCTTTGTACAAGATTAAGGTACGTTATGTAGCTAGATATATTGAAATGTGGTTTTATGTGATAAGGTTTTCTATTGATTTAATGGTTGAATAGATTTGGAAATTTGGTTTAAAATAGTTACAATATATTATCATTCACTCTTGTAAGTGTAAAAAAGGAATGATTTTATCAATTATTTTTTTATTAAATTTTTGTTATCCTTTTTGAAAATTTTGATTATTTTTACAAGGAATAGGTTTGATTGATTTTTATGAACTTTGAATATTCAAAAAGTTGTTCATGAGAAAAGGAGATTTATTCATTACTTACAAGTCATATTATTATTATTACCGCTTGATTAATATCAAGAAGGGTTTATAATCAAAATCCACTTGTTGGCAATGATTGTTACCCCTTGATATAGTTCCGTGATGGGATGACTAGCTTGGGGGTGTACACTTAGGAAAAGGAATGGGAGATAAGAAGAGGAATTGTTTTCAAGATTATTGTTAATCCAAGTTATTTGGAAAGAGTCTGTTCTTAAAAATTTATTATTGAATTATTAGTGATGGAGTTTTCGAAATGTAAATTGGTACGAACTAGCATATGTGTTACTTATCTAGTACATTTCGTACTCAGTTTTAGGCTGACGCGTATTTTCCTTTTTCCTATTTGGGTTTGTCCTGATTAGATTTTGATAAGCAGTTTTGTAGGTGAATTTTAGATGTGCATGGGGTCATATTAGGAAGGGCATCTTCACCAAGATTAGGGTGTTTTATTTAGTTTAAGTTTGAGAAAATATTTAGTTTTAATAATAAAGAGTTGTTATTATTCTGGTTAAAGTCTTCCGTTGCAAGTTATTTGGTTAGTTAGTAGTTGGTTGCCGAGAGCGTGTTAGTCAAGTGGTAATACTACTAAATTGTTTATTTTTATTAAAGTGAGTAATTTGGGGGGTTACAATATTAGATCAGATCATGGTAAAGAATTTGAAAGTTACAAATTTAATGGTCCAAACAGAGATCATGGCTTCGATCGTAATTTTTCTGCTCCTAGGACAACATTACAAAATGGTGTTGTAGAGAGGAAAAATAGAACTCTAGAGGAAATGACTATGACTATGTCATTACTTAGTGAACTACCAATGAACTTTTGGGCTGAGCCTGTTAACATAACAAATCGTGTCATGATGAGACCCATCATTAACAAGACTTTTTATGTGCTTTATTTTGGTAAGAAACCCAATATTACACATTTTAGAAGATTTGGTTGTTAATGTTTTGTTCATAATAATGAAAAAGATAATCTTGGAACAATTTATGCGAGGAGTGATAAAATAATATTTCTAGAATATTCTTCACATAGTAAGGCTTATAGAATACAATAAAAGAACTATTTATGCTAAAAAAAAGTGTACATATTATCTTTGATAAATCTGACAATTTCCAAGAAAGTAGGTTGATGATTTTGAAATAGGCGTAGCTCGACCAAATGAAAAAAATGCATATTCAATTGAGGATGAAAAAGGAATAAAAGAGGGAAGGAACGAATAAGATGAAAACCCTCATAAGAAGGAGTTGTTCTTGTTCTTACTAAGAGCGAAATTGTTGATGGAACATATTCAACAATGGTTGAAAGAGGAACAAACGAACAAAGCCCCTCATCCTCTCAAGAAATACAAGAGGAACAACCTGTTCCTATAAGAGAATTTCAACCAACACCTTGCAGACAACAAAAAATCAGTCCAGTGGACTTCACAATAAGTGACATATCCAAAGGTATGCAAACTAGATCTCAATTAAGGAATTTTTGTGCATTTCATGCATTCCTATTAATGATGGAACCAAGAAATCATGAAGAATCATTAACTGATTCTTATTGGAATACTACTATGTAAGATGCGTTAAATGAGTTTCAAAGAAACAAGGTATGACATCCAAAAGTGATTGGATTAATATGGGTATTTAGAAACAAACTAGATGAGTATGAAACAATTGTAAGGAACAAAGCTAGACTTGTAGTAAAAAATTATAATCAACAAGAAGGAATTGACTACGAAAAAACCTTTGCTCCTGTTGCTAAACTTGAAGCCGTTAGAATATTAATTGCATTTGCTGCATATAAATAGGATTCAAATTGTATCAAATGGATGTCAAATGTGTGTTTCTTAATGATTATTTGAATGAAGATATAAATGTTGAACAACCCCCTTGGATTTGAAAATAGTGATTTCCCAAACCATATCTACAAGCTTGACAAGGCTCTTTATGGGTTAAAGCAAGCACCTAGGTCACGGTATGAAAGATTATTTACATTCCTTTTAGAAAACAACAATTTCAAAAGACGAAAATTTGATAAAACTTTATTTCTAAAATCGAAAGGAACTTATATACTTCTTATTCAAATATATATTGATGACATTATCTTTGGAGCAACTAATGAGTCATTATGCAAAAAATTCTCAAAACTCATACGTAATGAATTTGAAATGAGTTTGACGAGTGAGTTAAATTTCTCTCTTATGTTGCAAATAAAACAAACTGAAAAAAGGAATAATTATTCACCAACAAAAATACATAAAGGAACTACTAAAAAATATGGGCTCGAAACAAATATCAATCACAATCCTATAGGAACTTCAACTAGATTAGATGAAGATTCCATAAGAACAAGTGTTGATCAAACATAACATAGAGGCATGATTGGTTCCCTTTTGTATCCAACTGCTAGTTGTCTAGACATAGCTTTCTGTGTTGGTTGGTATGCTAGATTTCAAGCAAATCCTAAGGAGTCTCACTTAACTGTTGTGAAGAGAATTCTTAGATATTTCAAAGGAACAAATGATTATGTTGGTACTGACTATGTTGGAGATCTTGAAAATAAGGAAAGCACCTCAGGTAGGGTTTAATTTCTTAGTCATAGTTCAGTTTCGTTCTTGGAGCACCAAGAAACAAAACTCAGTTGCTTATCCACTATTGAAGCATAATATATAGTTGTTGTTGCATGTTGTTCTCACATGCTTTGAATAAAACAACAACTTCGTGACTATGGAATAAATTTTAATTTTGTTCCTATGTATTGTGATAATACTAGTGCCATTAGTATTTCTAAAGATCAAGTGCACCAGTCAAGAGTTAAACATATACATATCAGACATCACTTTCTTAAAAAAATGTGAGAAAATGTTTGACTAAACTTGACTTTTGTCAATCTGAAAATTAGATTGCTGATATACTAACTAAGCCTCTACAAAGAGGTAGATATGAAAAATTAAGGCTTGATTTAGGTTTGATAAAACTTGAGTAATTGTTCTCGTTCCAATCCCCCGTGTCTAAATTGATTTGACTTACTCTATATGATATTGAGTGACAGTGAATAATTGTCTAAGACCATTGCAAATTAAAATGTTCAAAACATAAACTTGGATTCAAAGGAAGAAAGCCACTCACAAATTCCACATGATAGTCCCCTTATTGTTCCTAAGTGATGGAAACATGCATGATTTGATGAATTGTTGATAATTAGTATAAGTTGTTCCTATAGCCCACATTCCTTAATTTTCTTTTTCTTCTCATAAATTAAAATTCCATGAAAATCGAAAAATTAGAAAATCCCAAAAATATTGGAATCAGATTTATCAAGTCTTGATTCAATTTTTATCTTTTATTTTCTTTCATTTTATTTATCTTTTTAATTCTCCACATGTGACCCTTCAGATACTATTACATGTATATTCCTTATTTTCCTTCTTCTCTTCCGAAATTGTGTTCCTTTAATCGTTTCATCTTCACCACTGTTAATCTTCATCCCACCTCTTCACACCACATAAAACCTCAATCTTTCATCACCAAATGGAAAGAACCTCTCTCAATTCACATTTTTCTAAAGAAAAATGTAACAAAACCTCTTAAACGAAACCTCCCCCCTTCTCCATCCAAAACCCTAGAAATCGAAAAACCTCAAGAAACACTTTTGAAGGCAGAAGAGCAAAAATATGAGAACCTAGGAGAGGTAATAGGAGAAAGAGATTGATTGGAGAAGATGATGAAGAGGAAGAAGCACCCGAAATAGTTGAGGGGCAAGAAGAAGCAACACATGTTCCTCCCAAAGGAACTGCTTCTACTTCCTCAAAGAAACGAGTTGAAAGAAGTGAATCTAGGTATGTTCTTGGTTTCTGTATTGATCTAGAGTGGGCTAAGAGTGTCAATTTTGATGAACTCTTAGAATTCTTAAAGGAACATGGTATGGAATACCTATTTGAAACAATGTTTAACAACGCTTTAGTTCCTTTAGCCGTGGATGAATTTTATGCAAATTTAGATGATAAAACTGATAAAATGACGGGATTAATTAAGGCTCTTAGTGATACGGTGATCAAACAACAAAAGAATATGGAGATGATGGTTCAAACAATGAATTCAGTGAATAAGCAAGTGGATGGTCATCACGAGTAGGTGATGAAGAAGTTGGAAGAAGTGGTGGCAGAAGAAGTAGTAGAGGAACACAACTCCCCTCCATTCCTAATGTCTAGGTTCCTGTTTCTCTAAAAGGAACAGAAACTTCTAGATTTTGTTTCCTTCTCTTTCCTTTTCTTCCTTTTTGTTTTGTAATCTTTTGAAACAAGTGATGTAAATATAATGACTTTTGCTACATTGTCTTTGTTTTTTATTTGATTATATAATTTCTTACTTAAAATGACTAGTATTATGTGATTGACGTTTGACCAAGTCTACCTTTTGAATTACTAACTTAACCATCTTTTGTGCTTGTTAATGGTCTCAAGGTCTTGCAAATATCAGTCGTCCCAAAATCACCAAGAGTGAGATATTTTTCAGGATGATAAAACGGGAAAAGATACAAAGAACAAACTATGTTGAATAATATTGAACCCTAGTTTTGATGATGACAAAGGAACAAAGATACAAACTAAGTAATGAACTAAGAAGTTGTTAAGTGAATAGATTTGCAAAGGTATCATTGCGTTGAGAAAAGAGAATATTAAGTCTAAGGGAGAAATCAAATTTGGATTTTGAAGACTAAGTGAACATGCTCAAAGAACTGATACTCGAGAAGCATTGGAACAAGAGAATCTAAGCGAGGCTTTTATTTTAGTTCATATGTAAGTAACAGTTAGGAACGATGGCAACATAGAAAGAGAACGAGGGTATGCTCCTTTGAAAGGAACAGAAGAACCAACACTATTATAATAAGTTAAAGGAATTAACGAGTTTAAAGGAACTATACTTAGAGCAACGATTATATTGTGTCGGTTGAACTATTAATGCCTATAAAATAGGAAATCGTTTTTATAATTATTAAAAATATAATTTTAAGGAAAATCTTTTTTAAGGAAAAAATTTTATTTTTATTTGGAAATAAAAATCCTTCTTCATTTTAGAGGAAAATATTTTAATGATAATATAAAAGGACTTAATTTTGGTTTTATTAATTAAAATACTTTTTAGTTAAAGATTTAGGATTGTTGAACAAGTGAATGCAAAAATTTAGGAAGCAGTAGTAATTTTGTTTACACACGTTCATAAGATCGTGAAGTTCATGGGTAACAAAAGGAACGTGTTCCTCAACTGCTACAAATACATGTTTTTACCATTAACACATGTTTCAATCCCACGTTCTAGTTAATCACTGCTACAAATAATTGTGTCTAAGTAAGCTCCAATTTGTGTCTGACCAAGAAATTTAGTGAGTTCGACTAATTAAAGTGTCAATGTCTTTATTCTCTCATAAATCTATTTGTTCTTTGCCTTCTTACTCTATTCCACAAAGTTTATTGATTATTGTATTTTTGGTTTTGGGATAAGGGGATTTTGAGTGAAAATATGTAAGAGAGAAGCTTTGAGTGAAGCGAGTTAAAGTGAGAAAACTTCAAGTGAAGTTGAGAGGAAAAATTATTAAGGGAACATTTATTTAGGAACTTAAGTTTAAGAATTTAAGGTGTGGTCCATGAGTAGAACAGAGTTGTAATTGGCTTAATTAATGAAATTGTTGAGTTTAAAATCCTTAGTGGTCGAGGTTGTTTCTTCTTGTTTGGCCTAAGAAGTTTTTCCTCATAATTTATTTATGTTCCTTTAGCTTGTTTCTTTGTTTAAATTTTATAATTCCGCAAATAATATGTTTATTTCTATACATAAAATTCACCCCCCTCTTGTAGTGTTCCTAGTGAAATAACATGTTCCGTCACCAGGTCCTTAAATGTGGAGACACGACTATGTACCTACAATTACTAATTTAATGATTTTGCATTTACCCCTTCTATTGAAGTCTATTGCTGGATATTAAAATAAATGGACCAGGCCCATAAGATCTCATTTGTTTCAAACCCTAGCTGCCAGATTTTCACCATTATATCTCGCACGCAAGCACAAATTTCCCTATCTTTTTCGGTTCTTCTTGGTGCAATATGTTTATTGAATCATTTCATTTGCTTTTGACTTGTAGAGATATGTATTCTCTATACCTCTTTTATTCCCTTGATCGCATCATATCTTATCTTTTATGATTATCATTACAACTAAAATTGAAATATTAGTACTGTCCATTGAAAAAATAGGTAAATAATATTACATATCTTATCATAGAATCTTATTGCCGCAAAATTCGTATAATCTTATAATTTTACGATTCGATTTTACGATCTGATTTTGATAGATCATTTCGATTTAAAATAGAATCGTGAATTTGACAACCTTGGTTATGATATTTTGGTTAGTATTATGGTTTTTGGTTCATACTTATATTTTTCTCGTTGATTATTATCATTTTGGGGTTAATAGTTTGATTTTTTACTGGATTAATTGATTGTAGAAGTTAACAAATATATAGACCCTTATTTATCAAGATTTCATCGTTTAATTAGTGGTCTGACATTGAAGCTTAACGTCAGATTGTCTTACTTAAAACTACTCCCTCCGTTTTTTTACTTGCTACATTTGATAATGCACAACAATTACGACAATGTCACTTTCAAGCTTTTGAGAGGGTACTTTTTGAGCCGTTTAATGTAAAATAACGGGAGAAGGTGAAAAAGTAGTATTTTTGGGTGGAAAAAGAGATAAATAAGTATAATAGTAATACTTTTTTTTTTAGAGGAAAAGCTTAGTAGTGCATTAGTTCATGGACAAAGCGTCCGAGAGTACATAGGGGTAAAATTCCCCTGGGCAATGATTCTCTCATACTTGTTCCATACCAAAAGGCACTAACTTAGCAAGGTGGTGGGCAACATAATTTCCACCCCTTTTAACATGAGACCACACTACAAAACTAAAACTGGAACTCAAAAACAAAACGTCTTCTAAAATACTATCAAAATTAGACAAGAAAATAGCTGCTTTGGAAAGACGAGTAACAAGTACTTGACTATCTGACTCTAGGACAATGTGTTCATAGCCATAACGCTTAGCCAACTTAATTGCAAGGAGAAGAGCTTTACATACCGCAATTTTGGGGGACCACCATGCTCGGATTCTTCGGGACGCTGCAAACAAAACTTCACCATGTTCGTTCCTTGCCACTGCACCCATGCCAACCCACCCCTCCCCTCAACTGCCAGTGATGCGTCCGAGTTGATTTCCACAACACCCGAAGGTGGAGGGAACCACTTGTGAGCACTATAAGCGAGTCGCGGGACTAAGCTTTTGTACACTTGCTGGGAGTATACAGTCTGCTCAGCAACCATTCTTTCCAACCAAGCCAAGAGAACATCATTAGGAGTGGTGTGGCCTTCGAACACTTTGTTATTGCGTTCCGTCCACACTATCCATAGCAAGAGTGCAGCTCTTTGGCGCTTCAAAGCCTCCATGCCTCGCCAGCCCGACATAATATCTCTCCAATTCAGTCCCATATTTTGAATCATATGGCTACAGCCACTACTCACCCATAAATCCTGAACCCGAGTACATTGGACAAGTGCGTGATCACTCGTTTCTTCAGCAGTAGCACACCATGGACAAAAATCATCTTCCAACATGTGCCGGTACTTGAGCAAGGATCGTGTAGGTAGAGTATTTGAGCAAAGTCTCCATAGAAAATGTTTAGCCTTTGGGGGAATATCCATACTCCAAATATCCATCCATACCGCATGTAAGTTCTCCAAATTCCCTCCCTTCCCTAGCATATACGTTGTTTTTATGGAATACAACCCGTATTTTGAATACACCCAAGTAAGAGAATCTTGAGGAACTCTCACACTTAAAGGTATAGCAAGAATGTGTTGTTGATCTCTCTCATTAAAATGAAGTGAAATAAGATGATTATTCCATTCCATTCTAAGGAAAACAATTAATTCACTAACTTTACTAACCTCATGAACTTGCGGGCTAGTGATAAATCTTCCCTCCTCCCCCACTACCCATGGGTCGTCCCAAATGTTCACTGATTTTCCATCTCCAACTCTCCACAGAACTCGTCTTTTACCAATGCCTTCGCACTCCAAATGCTTCTCCAAGAATAACTCCCTGCGAAGCCCAAAGAAGCCTCAAGAAACGACTTTTTTGGATAATATTTGACCTTCATTACGCACCCCATCAGAGAGGTAGCAGGCTGAACTAATCTCCAAGCCTGTCTGCCAAGTAGTGCATCATTAAAAACACTCAAATCTTTGAACCCCATCCCCCCTAGAAATTTTGGGGTACACATATCATCCCAATTCTTCCAATGAATTTTTCTAGTCGGTCCAGTTTGTCCCCCAAAAGAAACGAGCCATCGCCGAACTAATCCTTGCAATTATCGAACTAGGAATCTTGTATACCATCAAATAAGTTGGAATGGCTTGTACAACAGATTTGAGAAATATTTTTTTCCCTGCTCGTGACAAAAGTTTCTCTTTCCATCCCTGCAATTTCTTCCAGATTCTATTCATCAAAGCTTCAAACATAACTTTCTTTGATCTTCCCGCAATAGTAGGGAGACCCAAATACTTGCCATGTCTATCGACTTGTCGCATGTTCAGAATACCCATCAATTCTTGTTGTTGTATAGTACTGATCCCACTGCTGAAAGACACCTCCGACTTTTCATAATTAATTTTCTCCCCGGATGCTTTTTCATACTGGTTGAGAATATCAACGATTGTCATGCATTCTTGTTGATTAGCCCTCGCAAAGAGAAGACTGTCATATGCAAAAAGAAGGTGGGATATTTCTGGGCCATTTCGACTCGCCTTGGCTCCATGAATTTTCCTCTCGTGAACCTTTCTCTGAAGCATATGAGAGAAAGCATCAGCTACTAAAATCAACAGGTAGGGAGAGAGAGGGTCTCCTTGTCGAAGCCCTCGCTTGGGAGTCTCATCCCCACATACTCTTCCGTTTAGAATAAAAGAGTATGAAACAGAAGAAACACAATCCATCACCAAGTTCACCCATCTCCATCAAAACCCATCGTCAAAAGAAGCTTTCTGAGAAAGCCCCACTCAACCCTGTCATAGGCCTTATTCATATCAAGTTTTAGAGCCACGATGCCTCTCCCCTTACTTCTCTTCTTCATTGTATGAAACAACTCAAGAGCAATAATACCATTATCAGTGATCAAACGGCCCAGAACAAAAGCACTTTGATCTTCAGTGACAATATGGGGGAGAATATTTTTCAGACGCATAACTAGAGTTTTAGTAACTAGTTTGTACAAACCATTACACAAACTAATAGGTCTAAACTCAGTCATGGATGTCGGATTTTTAACTTTGGGAATTAAGGCTATATTATTCTTATTGACATGGTTAGGAGACAATCTACCATGTAAAATATTACTAATAAAGCTAGTCACATCCTTCCCAACAATATGCCAAAAACGCTGGTAAAAGATAGCATGCATACCATCTGGCCCGGGGCCTTACAAGAATGCATCTGAAGAAGTGCAGCATGAATTTCTTCTTTTGTGTAAGGCTTGAGGAGGATTTCATTATATTCCGCAGTGATGGATCGATCAACATGAGAGAGAACTTCATCCACGTGAGATAAATGTGGATTCGCCGTAGAAAAAAGCTGCTTGTAGTAGTGCTCGATCAACTCCTCTGATTTGTCGTCCTCCGACTGCCAAACACCATTTTCATCATAAAGACCATGGATGCGGTTTTATTGCAATCTCCGTCCTTAACCTCCAGAACTCTAGACCGGAGATACCAGTAAGCCTCGTGCTTGCGGTTCAAGTCATCGAGCAAAGCTTCGTATTTCTCGCACTCCTCACAGCTTTCTCTTGATATTGCATTTTGTTACGCAACCCTCAAGAGTTTTTCCACATCTTCAATCTGCTTCCCCAAGTTATCAAAGTTCCTTTTGCTCCAAGCTTTCAGCTTGTACCCTACATGATCCAGCTGGTATATTATCGAATCATTACCTTGATCATTCCATGCTTCGCGGATAACTTGCTCGCATGACTCGTCAAAAAGACATGCAGTTTCAAACTTAAAAGATTTCTGGGGGTGCCTGGAAGAGCTCAGAGTAGATTGAAGTTTAATCAAGATCGGTGAGTGATCCGAGTTGTAGTGAAGCAAGTGCTCGACTGAAGCATCCAAAAATAAAAGAGCCCAACTCGTCGAGGCAATGACCTATCAAGCCGTTCCCTTATCCTAGATTCAATCGATTTGTCGCGTTCCTAAGTCCACCATTGTCCAACATACCCAATATCTCTCAAAGCTTCACGAAAATTTTCAATTTCTCTCCTCTCTCTCTCCACACCCCCTCCTTCTCTTCGTAGGATAAAATCTCGTTGAAATCACCACCTAACAAAACTGGAATTGTACCCTCTTCACAAAGACAGTGACTCCCAAGTACAATGTTTGTTACTCAAATCTCCCCACCCATAAATGCCAATGAATTGCCATGTTATCCCTCCTTTGGTAACATCCCCGCAAATGTGGTGACTAGATAATGATACAAGGTCAAACTGTACCCAACCTTCTTACCAAAACAAACAAAGACCCCCAGAACGACCAGTACTAGCCACTCCTAGTGCATTAGAGTAGCCAATATGATCCTTCACCATCTCAGCAGCAGCTTTACTGATCATAGTTTCTGAGACAAAAACTAAATCAGGGGCATATAATGAGCTCCACTTTCAGAGCCTCCGAACTCACCAAGGGTTGTCCATATCCCTGCAGTTCCAACACATTAGATTCATAATGTCGGGCGGGGTTGGACCTCGCCAACCGCCGCCTCGACAAGTGTTCCAACACTGCCATCCTTAATGTCATGGTTTTCTTTATTCTTTTTTAGTCCCTTATTTATGTCCACATTATCATCAATACACATCTCATCTGCTTGCTTTCTTTTCAATCTTGTATTAATCTTTAATTCCATGTTTAAGCAGCAGTCCTCAACATGGATAGGAATAATAGATTCTTGGACTTTCTTTAGTGCGTGGGTTTTAAATCTTCGAACTTTTTTAGGTGAAATACGACCAACACTAAATTGTAAGAAAGTGGGACTTACATCATTCTTTTGTATAGTTTGAGAATAGGCCTCGGCATTGCTTTGAGGTGGGGTCTCGAAGATTGATTCACTCGATGCTATGTTGTGTTCTTTCTCAATAGGAACCACCGATGAGTTATGAAGGCAAACTGGAGGGGCCACTGCCACCTCCTTCAAATTTGCACTGCCATCATATTGCAAACACCCGTCCTTCAACCCACCATTATTTACTAAGGATGAGTTATCAAAAGTGAGAGGAGGGGCCACAACCACCTCCTTCGCTTGAGTATCCTTGTCAATCATCACACACCCAGCAGTCCCCTCACCATTGTGCACCCGATTAAAAGGTGTTGGAGTGCTCATAGTTTCCTTTCCTGACTCCCTCCATGGGCTTGCAAAACTCAGCACACGAGCACATCTTAGGAATTTTATTGCTTCATCTTCAATCCTTTGTCTACCTCGTCGCGGAGAGGCACAAAGCCAGGACCCCCATTGTTTCTCATTCGATCTTTCCTCTTCATCGCTCGCCAAACAATCCCTTTCAATGTACGCAATAACCCCACAATCGTAGCAAAAAGTAAGGAGTATTTCGTACTTAATTTCGATCAAAGCCGAACCTTTGCTCGTGGATATTGTTTGCATCCTCCGCAATGGTTTCGAAACATCAATAATGACCCGAAACCTCGCTGAAGTATCCCAGACTACCCCGTCCGAATCAACTTCAACCACATCTCCCACACCACCAACCACCAGTCGAATGTGTTTTCCGATCGACATCCCAAAGGTAGGTTATACAAGCGAATCCAAAACGGGAACATCGTCATCGCAATACCCGATGGTTGCTGTGTACCATCAATATCGTTCAACATCACAAGGTTTTGATCAAAAGTCCAAGGTCTACCCGATAATACTTTCGCCTTATCCCTCGCATTAGCAAACTGCACTACAAACAACCCATTCTCAATAGCCCTAAAAAGGGAGCCTTTCGAGAGAGACCATATCTGATTCATGGTGCGATTCAAGGCTGCAAAGTTATAAGATCTTACAGTCATTACTTTACCTACTAGGGTAAGATTGATCTCCGCAATGAAATCGTCCTCAGTAACGTCATCTAGAGCCACGATTATGCCTTCTTCTGCCATAATTTTTAGGTTCGAAATTCTAGAAACAATATCATCAACCATTATATAATAGTAATACTTTATGGTAGGCCAAGTACCCCAAAATAAGAAAATATAGCAAGTAAAAAGAAACATTCATATATAAAAAATGTAACAAGTAAAAAAGAAACGAATGGAGTAATTGCTAATCTGATCAATATTACTTTAATTAGTCTTTTTTTTTTTTTTTTTTTGAAAAGGACATTTCAAAAAGAAATAATGAACATTTTATATTTTCAACAAATACATCAAACATCGTACCACCCCAAGAAAAAAAAAACGAAAAGCAAAGGTTTCAAGTGTCACGAGCCCTTGACGCAGCACTGCAACAGCCAGCCAACCAAGCCAGTTTGTTCGTAGCTGTCAAAACCTCAAAAGCTCCCCCTACTTCTCTTCTTCCCCACTCACCCACCCTCTACGTTATCGTAACCGCAATCCTCAATTCACTTCCCCCTGTTTCTGGGTTTAATACCGGATATTTTCCCCGCTGCCCCACCCACCCAATCATAAAATACTTGAAACTATTAAAAAAAAAACACACACACTCACCCATTCATTTTCCCCCATAATTGTTAATTGTTTCCACAGTAGATTAAAACTATTGTAAACATTATAAAACTCCATCAATCAACCTATTTCCCCACCCTTTTTTCTCCCTCTCTCTCTAAAATCCTACCCTCCATGGACCCACCACCTCCACCCACCACTCCACCACCACCCACCACCACCACGACCGCACCACCACCACCCACAACGTACCCCGACTCCCTGGATTCATCCCCTCGTTCACGCGCCACTGACTTCGACGATCCTTTCCCACCCACCACATCGAAACTCCGCCTGATGTGCAGTTACGGTGGCCACATAGTCCCCCGTCCTCACGACAAGTCCCTCTGCTACGTCGGCGGTGACACTCGCATGGTCGTCGTGGAGCGTACGTCCACTCTTTCCGACCTCCACTCTCGCCTGTCCAAGACCGTCCTCAACGGCCGCGCTTTCACCTTGAAGTATCAGCTCCCCAACGAAGATCTCGACTCACTTATTACTGTTTCTACTGAGGAAGATCTTGATAATATGATTGATGAGTATGATCGCTTGGTCGCTAACTCTAGCGTCGGGAAATCATCGCGGATTCGGTTGTTTCTGTTTCCGTCTAAACCTGAGGGTGCGGCTTCGATCGGGTCTATTTTGGATGGGTCCAATAGGTCCGAAGATTGGTTTTTGAATGCTTTGAATGGAGCTGCTGCGCTTCAGAGAGGCTTTTCGGATCCTAGTGGGGTTAATTGTTTGTTGGGTTTGGAGGAGAATGGGAATTTGGGGAATAGTTTTGCGAATTCGGAGTCCAATCATAATAATAATAACAATAATAATAGTAATAATAGTAATAGTTGTAATTCTAAGGAGATTGAGAGTAATAAGATGGGGAAATTGGGGGTCCAGAGTCAAAGTAATCCGGATATCCATTCGGTGCCGGATTCGCCGATTATTGAGACTACCTCGTCGTTTGGTTCGACGTCGTCGTCGCCTTCTTTAGCGAATTTGCCACCGATTAGGGTTCATGTGGAGGAAGGGGGTAGGGTTTTGGAGCAGAGGATGATGGGTGGGATTGAGGAGCAGTTTGCTCAGATGGGTGTTAGTGTTCAGAAACAAGGAGTGGACGATCAGGGTTTTGTAGTACCTGCTGGTTTGGTGTCTGGAGTTTCTGCAGCGGGAGGAACGATAGTGGGCGGTGGTGGTGGTGGTGGTGGAGACTTTGCAAATCGAGTATTTTCGGATGATGAGAGATCAGACCATGGGGGTAGAAAGCAGCAGCAGCAGCAAATGGGACATCCTATGATGATGACTTCACAAGCCTCCCAGAAGCATTTAAGTGGTGCTGAATTGCTTTCTCCTGATTCTGTTTCTAGGTACTCTAATCAATTGCTTTCTGATTATGGTGTGTTTGTATTGCTGAAAGTTATGATATCCCTTGATTAAGTGTATGCTAAGGTTTTAGGATTTCATTTTTGTTTTATGCTGCTGTATTATCATGTCTGAGATGTGGATTTGAGTTTTAATTTTTTTTGATTTGGGTCCAGGCTTTGATAGGCCAATTTTTTAAAGTGGTATCTGATAACTGATTTGTGAATTAGGTTATCAATTGTGGTCTACTTCCTTTTAAGTTTATGTGAAGATTTGCAGGATGGATTTATTTTAGTATTGTATTTAACCAATAAGATTGACATCGATAATTTTGATTGATGAATGTGTTGTCTGCTTTCTGAGAATTTGCATTTTGTGGGATTTCACAGTGATAATAGTTTCTCGAATGTAATGTCTCGCCAAAAGCCACTCATGTATCAAGATTTAAGTGGTCAATTATCGTCTGGAAGCAATAGACTTCAAACAAACATGGCTGATTCAAACACCCGCATTCAGATGCAACAAGTTTCAGAAACTGGGTATGTACTGCCTCCTCAATATGAACAACAGCAACAGCAAATGCTCCAGCAGCAACAGTCACAGCATCAACAACAGTTGTTCCAGCAGCAGCAGCAGCAGCAGCACCAGCAACAGCAGCAACACCAACAACAGCAGCAGCAGCAGCATCAGCAGCATCAACAGCAGCAGCAGCACCAGCAGCACCAGCAGCACCAACAACAGCAGCAGCACCAGCAGCACCAACAGCAGCAGCAACACCAACAGCAGCACCAACAGCAGCAGCAACACCAACAGCAGCACCAGCAGCAGCAGCAAGCACAAACACAGCCACAGTCCCAGCAATATATTCCTGCTGGTGCACATTTCATGCATCATCCATCTGCTGGTGCAATGCCTATGCAAGCATACTATTCTGTATATCCTTCTCAGCAGTCACACCATCACCCTCATCAATACCCTGTGTATTATGTGTCAGCTGGGCAAGCTCAAGGTTACAGCTTACCTGTCCAGCAGCAGCCGCCACCAAATCTGGGTGATGCCCCAACTCCCAATCCTTCTACTCGTCCCCAAACCCCCCCAAACCCTACCATAATCACCGCACCTCCAGCCTACAACCCACCTAGAAATGTCCCCCCTCCAAAGCCTGAAATGGCTCCAAGTGTCTACAGAACAGCAACTGCAGCAGGTCCACAGCTTGTTCAAGTTCCTCCAAGTCAGCAACAACCCCCTCACTCACAACCGCAGTCCCAGGCACAGCCTCAGCCTCAGCCTCACCAGCAACAACAATTCATGGGTTACTCCCAGATTCATCACCCATCACAATCGATTGCTCCAAGTTCAGCTAGTGGTGCTGGTGGTTATGCATATGAGTTTACTGATCCTGCTCATGCTCAAATATATTATACTCAACCCCTGCCACCTGCTCTTGCTGCTCAATATCAAGGAGTGACGTCAGGTCCTGCCATGGTGTTGCCGGATGGATCTTCTCAGCTTCAAAATGAAAATGTCAAACAACAAATCCGGAGCTCTCAGCCTCTGTAGGTTAGTTTGCTATCACAGAGTCAATTTTGAAGCAACCCTTTGGCAATTTGGTATACATTAAAAGATCTACTATATTTATTTTCTGTTTTTAGTTATTCTTCAGCATTGGTGTGACGTGTGTATTTCATATAGGGAATAAGCATTTGGGGTGTCCTGTATCTTATATCTCTCCATTTCAATTCCAAGTATATAGAAGTGAACTGAGATCATACTGTAAAAGCTCAATTTTATCTATTGTGTTTGTTTGATGTATGGAGTTAATAAGTGTAATATAATGTAGTCAATCTATTATTTACATTTAGCGAATTAAGTTTGTTAGTTCTAATCATTACAAGTCTTAATTGAACTTTTGGTTGAGCTCATGGAATCAAAAGGAAACTGAATGAAAGAAAGATAAGAAATGGTCACATTTGGTTTATTAGATTCCAAAGTTTAATGATCCAAACCAATCATTCTCTAAATATTATTCACAATATGTCAAATTCTGTTTCGTTTTTGATTGCTTCCCAAGGTCTATCAGAATCGTGCTCATACACCATCCTTGATGCTTACTAGGGCCTTCTGAACCTTTCTTCTCCTGTGCTTTTGAAATCTCAAGGTCTTACTCCACCCTAAACATCCAAAGTAGAGCTAAATGGTTCGAAATCTTCAGCACTAAACCAACTCATTTAAGAAATGCGTCATGTCATATCGTATTTGTGTAGTGATTGTGTTGAATGGGTATAAGCGTGTCATCTTTATGTTGTAATTTTAATATTAATCCAACCCATTTAGTAAGACGTGTCGTGATGTGTTGAGCTATTTGACTATATGGGTTGGAGTCGTCAATACTAACCAATTTTTTCCTCTGTCTAGTTTCTTATCATATGAAATTTGGTCACATCTACCACCATTTGCTTGATCCAACAACATACCTTCGAAGACGTCGATTAAATTTTACGATCGTGCTCAGGTTTGAAATGCATTGTAGACTAATGAATTTTATACATCACCGAGAATGGCAAATATGTCAATCAAGTGATATTTTCGTAAAAAAAATGCGAATCTGGGAACCAAATAGGCTCATTTGATTAGTGGTATTAAATTGGTGGTAATGGTAATGATTTCTAGTGCAAATTTGTGAAGCTATTCTCATGTCAACATTCATGGTAATGCTAATTTATCTCAAAACATCTATTTTCTTCATAAAAGTTCATTACCATCCATTACTACTTGGAAGGTGGTATTGGCTGGTAATAGAAACATTTTGAAGTAAAACACATGTTTTGACACCAAGTTTGATTACCATGAATGTTAACATCGAGATTTGTTCACTAATTTACACTAAAAAACATTATCATTACCACCATTTAGTGCCACTAACCAAACATGTTGTGAGGGCTATTCATAAACCATCGAGATTGGCAAAATTTGTCAATTATGTGATATTTTCGTAAAGAATGCCAATGCTCCCTCGAGCTTTTCAAATATCTAGTCGTAGAGATTAGATATCTAATCGTGATTTTTAAAAAAATTTATTTTGAAACAAATTACAACTAGATATAATTGACAATTTTTTTTTATAAAAATGCCATTTGAGAAACAAAACCCAAATACTTGTTCAGTCTTTTGATTAGTGTTTTATTTTCGAGTTTTATGTTTACTAATGCATATGTTTTTATCTTTCGTATTTGTTTGTAAAAATTATGAGAAGTTTTTATTTTTAAAATATATTTTTTTTAAGGTAAGATGAAGAGAAATAATTTGAGGGGAATAAGGAAAAATCCTCCGATGAGTCTCATGAGCTTTGTTTCTTACAATCCAGAGATATTAAAATACATGATCGAGACCAGTATGATGATGTTTTACATAATAATATTTGTTTTTGTATATTAGTTAAAATATATCGGTCAAAGTAGGATATGTTAATAGTGTAACAACAAGGAAAAGAGGCATAGGTATGAAATTTGCAGAGCTTTAATGTGGTTAAACGGTTCATGGAACCTTCCTAAAGGTGATCTTAAACTTTTCTTTCTTTTTTATCCAAGCATATTATTGGTGCATTCTCTTTACCTTATTTTGTCGAATATATATAAACTAAATTTTTCTAAACTTTTTTGAACCTTTCTAAGCTTCTACTAATTTAGTTTCTTTTTATTGCTCTTCCTACTCTGGAATTGGAAAGCCAAGGAGCTTCTCATGTGCCCAGGACATCTTGATGGATACTCCCTCGATTTCCAAGGATCTTCGTAATTTATGTTTTGAGTGTATTCCATAAGATGTTTGTGGCCTATTTTCAATTCATTATTTAGTAGTGTTTTTCTCTTTCTACACTATTTTAGCCTATTTATTGGACTCTAATAATTTTACGCTATCCAAAAATTACATTTCCCTTCCTATTTAAATTAATAAAATTGACCCATTTGCACATTATCTCTCTTTCTTACCTTTATTTATGTTATTATAGTCTATAACAAGATCTTTAAAACAAGGGAGGACATAAATATCATTTTATAGTTTGTCTTGTAAGAGACCGCTTACTTATAAATTAAAATTAAGCAATGATACGCTTAATATATTAAAAAGAGAATTAGCCCAATATTGAATAGGTTAATTTATTTCGATGACTAGTTTTATCCATTTAGTGACTAGGTCTAATTTTGTATTAAAATTAGACCGTCTCTTTTAATAATTTTCGATCATTTTATGCATATCATTGTAGCCCTTTTCTTTTTGATAAAGTAAGAGAATATTCTTAGATCGAAAATAAAGTTTTCATATGCACCTTTACATAAAAAAAGTAGGAATACCTATTGGAGTATTATTATTATTACGGATTTTTCACTAGATATTTATAAGTTTTTATGAAATTCATTAGGAACCCCTATAATGTCAAAAATTTATTGGGTACCCTCTAAATTTGCATATAATATATCAAACATCGTCAATAACTTGTTGGTGTTGATTATGTTAACTTAAATGATCCATAATTAGTTGACCCTTATCCTAATTCCCCTAATATTTCATATTATGCCCAATAAAGTCTTTAAAAAGCAGACAAGTTTTTCTAATAGGTATTTAGATCGTCAGTAACACTATCTTGACCGCATGGGAAAAAAAAAAGCATTTATATCACTCTAAAGGACTTTTTGGCGTAATGTGGGTTAATAGGCGAATTAGGTTGGAGTTCAAGTGATTTCAGGTCATTTAAGTTAACAGAATAAACATCAATCAATTCTTGAGGGTCTCTGGTACATTATATGCAAAATTAAGTGGTACCTGATGAATTTTTGAAACCGCAAGGGTACCTCATGAATTTCGTAAAACTCAGAAGTATCTGGTGAAAACTCCATCATCTTCATAATCATCATCATCATTATTATTATTATTATTATTATTATTATTATTATTATTATTATTATTATTATTATTATTATTATTATTATTATTTATTATTATTATTATTATTATTATTATTATTATTATATTATTATTATTATTATTATTATTATTATTATTATTATTATATTATTATTATTATTATTATTTTATTATTATTATTATTATTATTATTATTATTATTATTATTATTGTTATTATTGTTATTATTATTATTATTATTGTTATTATTATTATTATTATTATTATCATTATTATTATCATTATTATTATTATTATCATTATCATTATTATTATTATTATTATTATTATTATTATTATTATTATTATTATTATTATTATTATTATTATTATTATCATCATCATCATCATCATTATTATTATTATTATTATTATTATTATTATTATCATTATTATTATTATTATCATTATTATTATTATCATTATTATTATTATCATTATTATTATTATCATTATTATTATTATCATTACTATTATTATCATTACTATTATTATCATTACTATTATTATCATTATCATTATCATTATCATTATCATTATCATTATTATTATTATCATTATTATTATCATTATTATTATCATTATTATTATCATTATTATTATTATTATTATCAATATTATTATTATTATTATTATTATTATTATTATTATTATTATTATTATTATTATTATAATAATAATAATAATAATAATTATTATTATTATTGTTATTATTATTGTTATTATTATTGTTATTATTATTGTTATTATTATTGTTATTATTATTATTATTATTATTGTTATTGTTATTATTATTATTATTATTATTATTATTATTATTATTATTAATGTTATTGTTATTGTACCTGAGGGGTTCTCGCTGGTGGTGCTTTGGTTGTCGGGTTCTTGGCCAATCAGTGGAACGCGAGAGAACATTCACGGCAGTAGTAAAGCGGCAAGAACGAGGTTGCAGGGAAGGGTGCTGCGGAAAATAGGAGGAGTGTTGTAGGGAGGGCGGTTGTAGGGCTGCAGGGAGGGGGGCTACGAGGGTGGGGAGGGGGGGAGGGCTTCAGGGTGGTGGGGGAAAGGGTGGGGTGGAGGGAGGGGTGGTGAGTGGTTAGGGTATTATATTAGGGGTTAGCATTAGGTGTAGGGCTAGTGTTTAGGATAGTTAATTAGGGTAAGAGGGGAGATTAAGAATTAATAACTATCGAAAGTTAACGTTGTTAGTCATTAAGGGCAAGTGATGTATTTTTCAAAAAGTGCAGGGTATATGGTGAATTTCAAAACTCAAAAGAGTATATAGTGTCAAAAAAAATTGTTAGGTGTATATGGTGAAAAAAACCGTTAATTCTATTATGTTCAATTTCAATTTTGTTCAACAAATTTCATTTCAAAAAGAACATAGTCTAAGTAGGAATTTTTTTTTAAAAAAAATGGTCTAAAAACGAAAATTATAAGAACAAAAAGAATGAAAGAAGTATCAATTTTAAAGTGTCTTCGTATTTCCAAGAATGCTCTAGCTACCACGGAGGTTTTGAAAAGTACATTGACTACCCTTAATGACTAAAGCACTATCAACTCCATTAGTCATTAAGTCTATATTAACCTAATTAAGCCATATAATCGTAATTAACCTAGTTAATTCTCATAAAACACTAATTAATTCTAATTAAACATTAATTAGATGTAATGAAAAAGAAAGACTCAAACACACTCACTTTCTCTCTCTCCTCCACGTGTCTTATTCAAGAACTTGTTTAGTGTGGTCTTCATTTCTTCTTGCTCATGTGTTAAGCTCCTTTGGGTAGCAATCCTTGTTTCATGATAAGTCATATTTATATATAATTGTTAGGTGCATTAATGTTACATTTTAGAGCATTTAGATTCGGATTTAGGTTCATTATTGCATCATATTGTTAAGTTATGCTATTTTACTCTTATTTGGCATGTTTTTGTGTTTTTGATGAATTTCAGGTATTGAGACGTATTGTTGGAGATTTAGAGTATTAGATGTATTAGTTTCATGTAACGTTGTTTTGAGTCGCAGTGGTTATGGTGTCATGACTCGAATCAACATGAGATATAGAGTTCATTAATATATATATATATATATATATATATATATATATATATAATATATATATATATATTATATATATATTATATATATATATATATATATATTACATTGATGAACGTGCGTCCTCTCGAGGTTAGAGCGAGCGATCAGGATTGATAGAGATTTTATGGAACAATAAAACTGATGGAAGTGCACAAGGAGCCCTCACTCCTGCGAGGAGCGCTCGCTCCATTATGAGCAATCGCTCACTGTGTTAGTTTCGCGTTTCTTCGGTTGGTTTGTGATAGTTATTTGTCATATAATACCGGATGTTCTTGTGTTTAAAAGAACTCTAATTCATTATTCTGTATAAGTTTATGAAATAAACAAGAGAAACTCTCTCAATTTCAAAAGCACAAAGTCATTATTCATCACATGAAAATCATTCATACACTTATTCTCATTTAACGATTATCATAGTAAGCGTGATCATCATTGTTTCTTCCTTGTATCTCGAGAGTGAATTTCATGTTACCCGTGCTCAAAGTAAGGGTCGGAATATTACTTTTGGAAAAGCGAATCGTGCCTAGAAGATTGTTCATTATTATTTCTAGTAGTCTAATTCTTGATCCTTGTAACTTGATTTTAGTAATCCTAACAATCCAAAAGTAATATTTATCGAAGATGGCTACAGTTCGTGAGATGATAGTGAAAATGAGACACTGAAGGCCACAAGGAGGAGAAACAAGTGGGAGAAGGATGACTACATATGTCGTGGTCAAATTCTTAACGGTATGTCCGACACTTTGTTTAATGTTTATCAATTTGTTGAATCTGCTAAAATTCTTTTGGATGATTTAGAAAGTAAGTATATGCCCGAGGATGCTTATAGCAAGAAATTTCTTGTTAGTAATTTCAAAAACTTTAAAATGGTTGATTCAAGGCCTATCACGGAAAAATTCCATGAAAATCAAAGAATGTTGAGACCTTTGTAGTAAGGAATTCTCTTAAGCATAGAAAGGATGATATAAATGTTGATCAATTGGTTGCCAATCTTTGGATTGAAGAGGGCATTCGGGTCCAAGGTGGACAAAAGGATGCACATCCGAGTTCATCCACTATAAACATGGTGGATGCTGGAAAATCAAAAGAGTCTTCCAATCCAATTAAGAGGGAAACAACTTCACCAAAGGAAACAAAGGCAAGAAGCCTAAGTTTGTTGGAGGAGCACAACGAGGTTGTTATGAATGTGGTAATCTCGGTCACTTCAAGAAGGATTGCACCATTTGGGAGAAGAAAATGAGAAAGAAGAATGGCAATGACAAGTCAAGCCAACCCAATACCAAAGAAGGTATGTGCACACAAATTTCACCCAATTCATCTGATGATAAGGGATGTGTGATTTCTAAAATCTTTATTGTGTAGGATTGTTACCACCATTGTTAGATGTATAGTAGCATTTATTATGGTACATTCTATTAAACCTCAAAAGGTTTAATTTCGCTTCAATATGAAGGCCCAACTAGAACATAAATCTCATTGGAGGAAGTCAACATAAGTCAAAGTCAAAAGAAGAAGATTGTCAAGACTATTAGGAGATGGAAGTCAAGAATAGTAGAAGTACATAGGGTTAAAGAAAATCATGAGATGAATCTATATAAGGAAGAACATGCAAGGTTACAGTTATTCAGCGCCAGAAGACGGTTAAGATTTGAATCAAAGATGATTCAAATGTTTTCCCTCCAAGAAAGCATGAAAGTTACATAACACGTCTTCCTATAAATAGATGAACGATCATCAAGTAGACAACGAACAAACAAACAACACGCAACAACTTGCATTTACTCTCTTCTTAGCATAGCCTAGCCTTAGTCTATCCAACCCCCTTCTGCGGTTATAGTTTAGCACCTTAGACTTAGAACATGTTTTGGTGCCAACTTCTATAATTCTCTGATTGAAGCAAGAAACCATGGAGGTAACAGCCTTCGTGCTTTCCCTTTAGGTGTCCAGCCTGTCTTATCCTCTTATGTGTTGAAAATCTTTCTTAATGTTTGTAGTATGTATATGGGGTTGTTTTGTTTTAATTAAAAGATTCATTATCACTTGCTCTATTTATTGCAATTCGCCTGAATTTAACAGGCATTGTAGTTTAATCATTAATTAAATTACAGTAAAGTACGTTAGCGAGGTTTTATCTAATTAAAATCGGTAACCCTCAAGGACTAAGCCTCCCGTGACATTTAGTATAAAACTATTGGATGTGCATTAAATTATTTGCAAGGTTAACAACTGATTTTGCACCAACAAGTTTTTTGGCGACCAGAATGGGAAGAGAAGATTCATAATCGAAGTGTGAAATTTCTTCTTCATACTTTTTACAATTTAACTGTAAAAAACAATTATTGTCATTTTCATTAAAGAAGTTGCTCATGATGAATATAATCAAGTTTTCAAAACATGGAACTAGTTCTTCAATCCATCTAGAAACTAGGGTACAAGGTAAAAGTGGTGATATAATTCACCATGGTCATGAAGAGTCAAGTGGGGAGACCCGACAAAGAGAAGGCTCATCTCTAGGTAGTAATTAATGGTCGTGGACTTATACATCAAATGTATGGAAAATTCCCAAAGATTGTAAAGAATTTACTATTAGAAGCCAGAGAGAGTCATATACAACAATTTGATTCTAACTTCATAACTCTAGCCCATGAGTCTGCAAGAGTCTTCACAAACATCCTCCAAAGGATAAGTGAGGAGAATTGAGAAATTAACTCTAGGCAAATTGATAGGATACTCGTAGATATCAATGATACTGAGTGCAACTTTCACGACAATAATGGCAAAGTCTCCCGCAACTGAAATAGTTACTCGCTTGGAACCACTAGTCGAAAAACACTAAGTTAAACGAGAAATTAGTTAAGGCTTAAGGCCTTAGAAAAGGTCCCATTAAATAGAGCGAGGGGAAGTTGTGGCACATCACCAAATATTCCTCCAATAAGCTACCCTCCAAGGGTACATATCTCCCATCCTGAAACTAGAGATCCACTAATATCAAATGATCCACAAACTTCCTCCTATGAGCACCCAACACGGGCAAAACCCTTGAGCCTTGGAGAGGGTAATCATGAAAACCTTAGGAGAAGTGATGGAATGGCAGCGAGCGTGGAGCCAGGTTGGCACCAAGCGTCAGGACATCATCAGCCTTCGTTTTCCATGGGTGTTGGACAAGTTGGTGACAACACACACCAATCTGGACCATCACAAAGAGGACAGAGGCATGGTACTTTTGTTGCAAACAACAATAGCCTGCATGCATATGTGCCTCTTAACCAACCAAATATGGCAGGGATTCTTTCTTCACCCCTATGCTTATTTGCCTCATAACCAACCAACTATGGTTGGTATGCTTCATTATGGGAATATTCCGGGGTATGGACATCCCCAAGCTCCATTTACCGAAGCAACTGGTGCTTATCTTCAGGGGATCCCTACAAATGCACATACATTCCACCACAAATGGCACAAGGAGAAGCCAATCGTAATTTACTACAACATTAGGAGATTCCTATGGGAGGTTATCAAAATCAACATTTCAATCCCAACCCTAATCCTGCATATGATCAAGCGGAGGCGTAGGAAATGTGAATATGAGATACCAGGAAGGCATCAGGATCCATTGGCGGCACAAGTTGAGGCATTAGTTCAAAGACTAGTAGGGATAATTCTAGGAGAAATAAGAGGGAAATAGGTCAAAAATCTTACCATGAATGGATTGATAGAGGCAATCCATTTCCTAGAACGTTTAAGATACCTAACTTTACCTTGTTCTCAGGCAATGACATAGTATTTGCTGAGGAACATTTAGTTAGGTTCAATTGTTAGTGTAGGGGAGCAGTTAACAATGACTTCTTAAAACTTAGAATGTTTCCTATGTCTCTAACAGAGACGACTTTTTGTTGGTATACCAATTTACCACCAAATTCTATCCACTCCAGGCAGGACATGCAAGTGCAATTTACAAATCATTTTGCACGCACATAACCCAGAGTGACCATTAGTGATATGGCCAGAATCCAACAAAAGCTAGGAAAGTCTATAGAAGAATACCTATCTAAATTCAAAATGGATAAGATTAGGTGTCATGTTAGCAATCCTGAAAGTGAGTTTGTGCAAATGGCTCAAGAGGGAGTGTTAGTTCAGTTTCGAAAAAAGTTTAATGGTCATGCCTTTGGCGATTTTGTTGAATTAGCAGAATTAACTATAAGATATGAGAGAAACCTACAAGCTGAAAGTGCAGCAAGGCACCGAAGTTTCTTCGTTGAGAATGAGGAGCCCTTACACTTTGAAGTTGCACAAGAAGTGGGCGTGTCAGAAATCATTCATGGAGTACCTTATAAGTGTTCTCCTTTAGAGAATAAAGAGTTTCTGACGCCAAAGGATTTGAAATCTGGAAAAAAAGATGACATATATCTTTGATGCTAAGAAATCCAATGCTATTTTCGACTGGTCATTATCTAATAAAAAGATAAAACCGGTAGGAAGGCATTGAGTAAGAACTGCTGAGCAAGTTAAGGGTAAAAAATACTGTAAATTTCATGATGCAGTAACTCATGACACTTCTTAATGCATCGTTTTTGAAAATAAAATCCAGGATGAAATTGATAAGAAAAATATCATTTTTCATGATGATGAAGATGCTAATGTAGTTGGAATGGACAAACCATTTGAATTATTCTGTGGTATGGTAGATATCGATAATGTGTTTACTATCACCTTGTAGGCATCTTAAGTTACTGAGATAGGTAACCAACTCTTCAGCAGATTGCTTGATGAAGGAATCTTGGTTATGCCAAAGATAGCCAATGAAGAAGGATTGGAAGATATGTGCGAATGAGATATGAATGGATCACATACAACATACCAGTGTTGAGTATTCAGAGGATTCCTAACTAGGCAACTAAGTCTCAAAAGATTGGTTGTCTCATAAATGGAGCAACATGACTTGGAGCTAGAAGCCTACAAGGCCAACTTAGCCAAAGTTAAGGCGCTTGTTAATCCAACCCCGCTCCAAGCCTGGCGATGCCTGAGGAAAGAGCTAAGACCTATAAAGAGGCTGCTTAGAAATTCCAGTTGCAAACCATGGTAATAGAAGGGTTAAAGGCTCTAAGGGATGGAATGTGCTCGCAATCTGCAGATAGGCTAACCTTTGAAATGGTTAGAATTCAGATCATTCCAAATGATCATGTCTATGTACATGATTATTAGCGTCCATTTCATAAAAGGTCTGAAAGTTAAGGACCAAGAAAAAGCAATGGTCCCTGGTCACGCCCTTTCTCAAAAGGAAAAGAAAGGGAGCAGAGTCAAACTCTTGTGCCCAAAATTCTCAAAAGAAAATTACAATCCCATGCGGACCAGGGAGATATAAAGATCAAATCAGTAGTGAGGATATTACCATTACAAGATTTCCAAAACTTACCTAAAAGTAGGACGTTAAAGATGAAAGAGCTAAGTGCAAAAGCTACTATAGTAAGGGCTCAAATTAGCACTCAAAATGTGCAAAGTCTTTTATTGTAACCATAAGAATTCACGAAGAGGCTCTACAAGTTGGTATCACTAAATTGTTGCCTTTGGAAGAGGAATAGTGTGGAGCATCATCTACAAAAGAATGCACCTCATAAGAAAGTGCCTAATAAGACGCCTCAAGGAGATGATTCTCTTATGAAGGAGACGCTAGGAAATGGCTTTAATGAGGACTATGATTCAAAGTTTCACTAGTACAAAAACGTCGATTTGCGTCAGACCCTGGACGCCTATTTGCGTCGGATTTGGGTCCGACGGCACAGGTCACGACGCAGATGACCTGAAATTGATTTGCGTCGTATGCGAAAACGACGCAGATTAGTTAGCTATTTGCGTCGCACGTTGTATACGGTGCGACGCAGATGGCTCTCCCCAGCCCAACACCAAGCTTCAAAGGGCAATGTGCGTCGCACATCGCCTAGGGTGCGACGCAGATGAGTGATTTGCATCGCACCTTGGGCTACGTGCGACGCAAATTGCAATTTTTTTTTTAAAATAATTTTTTTTTATTAAAAAAAAACTAGCGATTGCAGGACTTAGCCACCAATTGTCGCACATCCATGTACACTTGCTAAAAAAGCATAGAAAGTGGAGTTGGTAGTGGTACGGAAACAACAAAAACTAGAAGTTACATGGTGTGCAGTAATTGAAAAGGAAATGAAGAACTTGTTTTATATAATTTTAATTGAAAAATACAAGAAGAAAAAAATATCACCATTACCACTAACATCAGATCTATAACTAAAACATACAAAAAAAAAATAAGAAGCGATAGAGAACAATCAAGAAACTAAATCAAAAATAGAAAAAAGAAATTCGAACCCTAACCAGAAGATGAAGGGGAGATAAAATTAAAAATAAAAATAGAAAACTCAAACGCAATCTTCATAGCAATCCAGTCGAAATTTCAGATCTTCGAGAATTTCATGTAATTTCATAGCAATCCAGATCTTCACCTCAAACGCAACTACAAGACTTCAAGAAGAACCAGATCTGAAAACGAGAAAAGATTAAAAATCAAAATTCAACCTCGGTGCAAAGGAGAAAAGATTAAGAATCAAAATCAAAGTTCATCGGAAAATACCATCCTTTTACTTAAAATTTCATATCTGAAAACGAGAGAAGAAATTTCAGATCTGAAAACGAGAGAAGATAAATGCCATAAAAATAAACAAAAAAATCAGATATAAAGAAAAATAAGGAAAAATAAAGAAAAATAACGAAAAATAAAGAATACCTTCACAACGGCTCCCTTGATCTGTAACGATGCCCTTCACAACGGCCAAAGAAAAAATGAAATGAAACGAATTTCGATGAATGAATTTCGAAGTGAAACGAATGAATTTCGAAGTGAAACGAACGAATTTCAAAGTGAAATGAACGAATTTCGGCGAGTGAAAGAGAGGGAGAGGGAGAGAGAGAGAGGGGGGGGGGGGAGAGAGAGAGCGAGAGAGGGAAGGAGAGACGCGGCTGGGTTAGGGTATAAGGATTTGTTTCGTTTTAGGTTAAGAGGGATAGTATTTGTTAGGGCGGCCCAACTGATGTGCGTCGCATGGGCTTGGGGTCCGACGCAAATTAATAATTTGCAATGCACCTCAACGACGTGCGACGCAGATAGTTGTCAACAATGTGCATCGAATGGGCCTCGGGGTCCGACGCACATGAGCGATATGCGTCGCACATCGTCTGGATCCGACGCATATGGCTCGTATCTGTTGGTTTGAGCAGTTATTTTGCGTCGCACTCTGGCTCCCATGCGACGCAAATTCACTTTTTGCGTCGTTTCCGTTTTTGTGCGACGCACATGGGGGGACGCAAATCGTCCTTTTTCTACTAGTGTTTGGATCTGAGGATTTGGGCATATTGGTGTCAGACAATGACTTAGCGTTGAATGGAGACCCACTGACGAATGAGCCTTAGCCAGAAATGGAAGAGGGCCAAAATATGCAGTGCAATATGGTCATGAAACCAACAGAGTTTAAAAGGTCAGAAGACCAATCAGGATTCCAGACCAATACTACATCATGGGTAGACGAAGTTGATAAGGAAGAGAGAGGTAGATAAATTTAAGATTACTTCTTCTTGAAACTTGTCATCTTATTTGAATGCACCTCATAAGAAAGTGCCTAATAAGACATCTCTAAAAGCTATCCTAAAGAAATTAATTGTAGAAAAAATATTTAGGCCAGTTGATATTGATAATAAGCACACGAAAGCTCTCTTTCTAAATGTCGATTTTGAGGGAGTTCGTTTAGGAAAAGTATTAGTGAACGCTGGAGCCACTGTTAATATTATGCCACTCTATGTGTTTAAAAAACTAGGAAAAACTAGAAAAGATTTTCATAACATACAAATCAACATAACTAGTTTTTCTGGTTTGTTAGAGAAAGTGGAAGGAATGGCTATCTTAAAGACAAGGGTAGGAACTAAAGCTACTTATTCTGGTTTCTTCATAGTCGAAAGTGGTACTAATTATAATGGCATACTAGGAAGAGAATGATTACATCATAATTATGCTATTCCATTATCACTCCACCAAGTCCTAATTCTATGGCATGGCGACACTTATGAAATGGTGCAAGCAGATGAGAAAGTTTGTCTAATTACATCTCCTGATTCTGTTTTTCACTAGTAGAATAATTACTTATTGCTACGGTGATATTGCTGCGGTTTTACCCATACGCAACAATATATCACGTTAAAATGTATATAAAATATGAAATAAAGATATTGCTGCGGTTTATTCTTAAAACCGCAACAATATGGTGTCAACAGAAAAAAATTTGAAAACAAGTTGACTATTTGACCAAACATATTGCTGCGATTTTGGTCAAGAACCGCAGCAATATATTAAAATATTAAAAAAATAATATTTTACTATATTGCTGCGGTTCTTGGTAAAAACCGCAGCAATATTATTAAAAAAATATATATAAACGCGTGTTAGGGTTTTTTCCTTCTCATTCTGTCAATCCTCACAACCAGCCGTTTCCCTTCCATTCTCTCAACCCTCTCTCTCTCTCAACCTCTCTTCTCTGTTTTCTCTCATCTCTCTCAACCTCTCTCGCTCAACGACTCTTCTCTCTCATCTCTCTCAACCTTCACCGGCGTTTCCTCCGGACTCCACTGCTCCCTTCGAACGGAGCGACACGTTCTCCCTCAAACTTCACCGGCGTTTCCACCGAACTCCACTGCTCTCGTCAACCTCGAACGGAGCGACGCGATCTTCGTCGTCCACCAGCCTCGACCGCTCCCGTCAACCTTCAAACGCAGCGACGCGACGAAGCCGCCAAGCCATCGGCCTCGACCAGAGTGTTCGTGCTCCTCTACTCCGCTGTTCGATCCAGATCTGCCAGCCTTTTGTTTTTTCTCGTTGTTTTTTTTTTGGTTATCAGTGATGATGTTCGATTTTTTTTTCGTTTTTTGTTCGTTTTTTGGTTATCAGTATACCAGATCTGAATTTGTTCGTTTTTTGTTTTTCTTTTTTTTCCGTTTTTAATCCTTTTCTTAGATCTGTTTGTTTAGGATTTTTTTGATTTTTATTTCTTATTTTTTGATATACTCTTTGTAATTAAACGAGGCTATCTACTCGGTCAATAATGGCAGATGTTTTTTATTTAAATGTTAGGATTTTTATTTTTGGGAATGAATTTTATGTTAGAGTTCATGAATTTGTAATTTTGATGTGAATGTGGTGAATGAATTTGTTTAGCATGTAGTAGATTGTTGTAGCTACGTTTATATTATAATGTACTATATAACTAGATAAAAAATTTACACTTTGAGTAATGAAAAAATTGTTTTTTTTACCCTGCTAGGCATCTATTGCTGCGGTTTTGGGAAGAAACCGCAGCAATAGACATAAATATATAATATTAAAAAAAGAAAGTGTTGCTGCGGTTTTACATAGAAACCGCAGCAATATTTTCAAATATTGTTGCGGTTTAAAACCGCAACAATATATTTATTACCTATTGCTGCCCCCTTAATTGCTGCGCAGCCAAAACCGCCGTAATAGGCCACTTTTTGACCGCAGCAATAAGCATTTATCAAGGACTCTCTAAAGTCAGTTCCGACTATCAAAATTGAGGTTGCTCTACAACTTAAATCACAAACTAACTAAGAGATAGAAGACTCAAGTGCAATTCTCATTGAAGAAGTCGAGGACGTCCCAGAATTTGAACACATTCAATCAGAATATGAATATATTCAACAGGAGTCAACTATGATCAACCACTAGCTCTTGTTAGCTTATAGAGTTAGAATGTACTCCCTCCGTCCCAAAATACTCTTGACACTTATCAAGGCACATAGTTTTATATGATAAGTTATTATTTGGTTATTAATTATTATTTTGTTGAAAAATAGATGTGATAGGAGTTACTAGTTAGTAAAAATAGTATTATTTTATTTTAAAGTGAGAGAATGTGGGCAATGGTTCGAGTTGGTAGGTAATAAGCAGGTCAGCTAATTGTCGATGCAAGCAGTTCTAGAGAACAAGGCCTCCAAATGGGAAGGCCTAAAATTTAGCTGATTCTTTATCAAAACTCTTTTTACTCCATGACTCCATATAATTTTCATATATTCAATTGACAAAAAAGTTAAGAGATCCTTTCCTTCTTCTATTAAGGTTTGCCAATGATACATATTCCTAAAATCTTGGCAAAGAGTAAGGGTAAATTGCTCCCAAAATGACTCTTAGCAGACTATCAATACTCATAATCCCCAACTCTTTTTTTTATTTTTATTTTTCACTCCTTCCTAACATGCAAATAGTGAATCAGATACGAGTTAAAAAAAATCATAATTGAAACAGTTGTTGCTGGAGAAATAAAATTTGTGTTGGTATGGTGCACATATATAGGAGAAGAAGATGAGAAGATGAAGTGTAAGAGTCTGAAAGTGTTTTTTTCTCCTTCTCCTTTCTAGGAAGTATTATTTTTTCTAAACGAAAGAGAATGATAATGGAGTAAACTCTTGAGAAGAGTTTGAAGGGTCTCCAAGTGCCCACGTGCCCTCAACATAAGGGCAAAGGTTGGTCATTTTCCTTGAACCAATTTTTTTTTCCTGTGTATGTTAATTGGTTGCTTTTACAACAATGATGATGAATCGTAAACTCTTATGTTAAATGGATTATTTGACACCAATCTTAGCTTCATAATAGTGTTTTTCATTTAATTTTCTTGGTTATTGTAGTATACTAAGCAGTAGTAACTAATATTTAGGCTCGAGCGATGTCCCGAGATTTCTTTGTACTACAATTTAGTAGTAGTAGTTAAATAAGACATCTCATACTCATTTAAAAAAGCCATCTCATTCGTTAAATGGATTCAAATGTTTTCGATTCATATATGATCACTAATTTTGATTAAATAAGCAATAATAATATGTTGGAATGATGGTTGGATCTCTTTCATTCATACTTGAGATTGTGGGTTCAAATCTTCACTTTAAGAATACCTTTTTTTTTACTATATGAGTGAGACGTGGATATAATGTTATTGAATGAGGGATGGTAACACGTGGCACATGTATGTTCTTAGGAACTTTTTTTAATATATTAGTATAGGTGTAAGATTATGAAGATTGTAATTTTATTTTAAGTAAGGTTAAAAAAATCGTACTTTTTTAATATGTGACTAGACTTTTTATTAATATAATTTTAAAGTTAATTTAGATAGTTCATAACAGTATCAATATACTAGTTTAAAGAACTTTTGGTGATATCTAGTAAGAAAATAGTTGCAAAAAGAGCAATAATAATTATATATACGAAACTTATCACATTATTTTTTTCAAAGGTAACTTTTTTCATTTTGTGTTTTTTAGGGCCCAAATTTAATTATTAGTATAGGGACTCCAAAATGTTTGAGACGGTCCTGGTAATAAGAATGTTATTATTTTATTTTGAGGAAAGAGAGTGTGGGCCAATAGCTAAAGGGTAGAATGATTAAAATAATAGTGAGTCATATCCCAAAATAGAAGTGTAAAGAGTATTCTGGGACGGATAAAAAAGGAAAGTGTAAAGAGTATTCTAGGACGGAGTGAGTATTTTTCTTATATAAGTTTATTATGTCTATAAATCAAGAAGAATGTTGTAGTGGGTTTACCCCTATTGTTGATCAAGTTATGAAAGATTTAGTTTTTAGAAAATACCAAGAGGATTTTCGTATAAACTCTAATGTATGTTGCTCAACTTTACACGAAATTGAATCCTTAGTAGAGGAGGATGAAAAAGTATGGGCTAAAAGTGAGGATATTAAACAGGAAGTTCATGATCCACTAGAGAAAGTAAATTTAGGGGATAGTAAAAATCAATGTGTTACTTACATAAGTAAGCTCCTCACCAACCAAGAAAGACATGAAATAATTGAAATTCTAAAAGAATTTATGGACTGTTTTGCTTGGGAACATCATGAAATGTCTGACATTAATCGGAAAATAGCTGAACATACCTATCACGGAACGATTAAAGCATGTGCCACAAAATCCTAGAAGACTAGTGCCTGAACTGACAAAGCCTATACAAAAGGAAATAAACAAACTCCTTAAAGTAAAGTTCATAAGGCCTTGCCAATATGCTGACTGGATTTATAATATAGTCCTATTAACTAAGAAAAATGGCAAGATATGAATTTGCATTGACTTTAGGGATCTAAATAAAGCAACACCTAAAGATCAATATCTCATGCCTGTAGCTGATCTCCTAATAGATGTAGCATCATGATATGAATACATTATCTTCTCTGGATGGTTATGCAGGATATCACCAGTTAAGGATTGCACATGAGGACTGTAATAAATCAGCTTTCAGATGTCCAAAATCATTAGGCTTGTTTGAATATGTTGCCATGCAATTTGGATTAAAAGATTTTGGAGCCACATACCAACGAGCAATGGACGCAATCTTTGAGGATATGATCGGTAAGATCATGGAAATATATGTGGATGACATACTCGTAAAATCAAATAACTTTTTAAGACATAAAAAGCATCTGGTTAAGTCATTCACTAGAATGAGAGAATATCACCTAACAATGAATCCACTCAGATGTGCATTCAGAGTTAAAGCTAGTAACTTCTTAGGACTTCTCAATCATAAAAATGGAATGAAAATTGATCAAAACAAGACAAAAGAAGTATTGGCAGCCAAGCCACCTTATAATAAGAAGGAATTACAAAGATTCCTTGGACATGTCAATTATGTTAAAAGATTCGTTTTCACCGTTGCTAAGACTAAAAAATGATTCAGAATTCAAATGGAACAAGGAGCATTAAAAGGCCTTTGACCAAATCAAACAGGATTTGATAAGTCCTCCTGTATTGATCCCTCCAAGGCAAAATGAAAAACCATTAAGGTTATATCTGTCTGCATGTGAAGATTTCATCGGTAGTCTTCTTACTCAAGAAAATGAGAAAGGACATGAGTAGGCTATCTTCTATCTAAGTAGAATCCTACATGACACAGAGAAAAGGTATACCATAGTAGAAAAATGGTGTTTGTGCGTATATGATGCATCAATCAAGCTCATACATTATTTCATGGCCTTCATAGTAGAATTAGTATCTCCAACAGATGTCATAAAATATATGATATTTCAACCTTTTATAAAAGGAAGGTTAAGCAAATGGAGCCTACATTTAGTGAAATTTGACCTAATATATGTGCTACAAAAGACACTAAAAGGTCAAGCTCTAGCTGATTTCTTAGCAACCCATCCTTGACGTGACTCGGGAATCATTGATGAGGACATCCTTCCATGGATCTTGTTCTTTGATGGATCCAACACCAGAGAAACAACATGAATGGAATATATATTCTATCTCCTTATGGGATCCCAACTAAATTAACAGTAACCCTAAAAGGTCCATGCACTAACAATAGAGCTAAATATGAAGCTTTGTTGATCGGATCGGAGATGTTGCTAGATTTGGGAGCTAAGAGAGCAAAGATATATGGGGATTCTCAACTGGTCATTTATCAAATGACTAAAGAATTCAAATGTATATCCTCAAAATCACAAGAGTGTGGAAAGAAACCACAAAAATTTTCTGAACAATTTAAGGAAAATGCACATTCCCATAGTGTAACGCCCTGTAATTTATACAATTCTAATAAAAGAACATTAAATGTCAGTACCAGGATCGAACCAAATATTACATCTTTATTTGTTATGGGATACAAAGAGTTTACAGGATATTACTGTCGTATTCCTAATAATAGAAATACAAGGCGAAAACAACCTAAAACATGATACTAATATTATAAAACATAAGTTAACAACATATAGTATATTAATCCTAAGTTTTTTTCCCTCACTCTTGCCCATTTCCAGTACTGGTACCTGAAAACAAAAGATTTTATAATAGTCAACACAAAAGGGTCCAGTACATTCTCAATACCATGTAAAAACACCTTGTAGATAATTATATAAAATAATCAGTTATAATTGTATAAAATTATCTGGTTTAGTTTCTCCGACAAATCTCGTGTGCAATCCCCTACAATGACGTACGTCACTCCGAATAATATTTTTTAGGCCTTTAGCCTCTCGTGATACTTCTGTGTGCACACCCCTATAATGACGTACGTCACTCCTTATATAATTCATTCCTCCAACACAAACTACGAACCTCCATTTTATTTTAACATCTTTCCTCCACCCCGAAACTCCATTTCATTTTATCATAGTAACATCTTTATATAATCTCATTATTTCCACATATGATAATCTTTTTAGAATCACCTTTGTATATAAATCATAATGTGACAAATACCATTTGCATTATAACCACATTATTTGCAAATCACAATGTACCTTTATTATTAAGTAAAACTATATTTCTACAAAAAAGATTAATATAATAACACATTGTAGCAAAACAACATTAAAAAGGGGTATTCAAGAATGTACTTTAGTAATCTTAATTTGTACGTATTAACTTTCCTCTGGTACTCTTATATCCTTTCTATTTATTTTTATTATTTTTTTTTTTTATATTGTGAGATGTAATGTATAGTTTGCATTTCTACATGCTTTTATAGGGGATTTATGCCGGTTTACCTAATCAAATGTCTTAATAAGTCAACTACCTTTTTAGGTTAGTAGTTAGCAAAATGACTTGCTCCATATACTGGTTTTACACAACTGATATGCAAAATTCATACACTTCATTTTTTTGACACGTCAAATATAAGAGAAGAAAAATTTCTTTTGGAGCCCAAGTTCTTCAGTGAATTATACCAAGCATGCATGTATTCTATCTAAATGGATAATTTAGATATACTTGTAGTAAAGTATCCAATATAAGCTATTCCTTATATTTTTTTTTCGGTTATAAAAGTTGCATTTACATATTCTTTTTAAACGGGAAGCGATTGTATGATCTTAGGTAAAATCATTAGTGACGATTCTAAAAACTAAATAACGTTAGTCATTAGGTTAACCATTTATGAGTTTGGAGCATTCTAGGTTTATGTGGTACTTACTAAAAATCTTACTAGATATATTTATAAGCTCATAAACTAGTAATTGATAACTTTATTAATCTTTGACCCTTAAAGTACTTTATAAACTATAATGTTAATATAAATTGATATATGTATGCACATATAACATTCCCTGAGCAAATGTACAAAGCCAAGGGAAACACATAACTTCACCTAAAATAATCATATAAACGACAAAATAACGTATATAAGATCTTAGGAACTAGTTTATCTTATAATAATACTATAACCTTTGATCCCTTACTAATATTTTTTTTTCTGGTTATTACATTATCCCCTCTTTAAAAGAAGTTTCGTCCTCGAAACTTGAAGTTAAATTACCTTAAAATAAGTGTGGGTACTTGTCTCGCATATCCTGTTCGACTTCCCATGTAGCTTCTATTTCGATGTAATTAGACCATAACACTTTTACCAACGGAATTACTTTGTTGCGTAGTACTTTATCTTTGTGATCTAAAATTTGAACAGGTTGCTCTTCATAAGTCAAATCTTCTCCAACTCGAACAGGGGGTATAGTAATGATATGGGATGGGTCTGGTATATATCGGCGTAAATGTGAAACGTGGAACACATCATGAATTCGATAAAATTCACTAGGGAGTGCTAATCGATATGCTACGCTTCCAATTTTGTCGATAATTTCAAATGGCCCAATGTATCCAGGATGAAGTTTTCTTGCTTTGCCAAACCTCACTACTCCTCTAGTAGGGGAAACTTTTAGAAATACTGACTCACCTACTGAAAATTCTACATGTCTTCTTTTAAGGTCAGCATAACTTTTCTGACGACTCTGTGCAGTTCTCATTTTCTCCTGAATGATTCGAACCTTGTCAGATGTTTCTTGTATCATTTCAGGTCTGATTATCTTTGATTCATCTATATCGCTCCAACATAAAGGAGTTCTACATTTTCGTCCATATAGAGCTTCATAAGGTGCCATATCAATGCTAGCATGGTAACTATTGTTATAGGAAAATTCTATTAATGGCAAATGCTTTTCCCATGAACCTTTGAATTCTAGAACACAAGCTCGTAACAAGTCTTCTAAAGTTTGAATTGTTCTCTCAGTCTGGTCATCTGTAGCTGGGTGAAAGGCTGTGCTAATGATTAGTTGTGTGCCCAATGCTTTTTGTAACTTTTGCCGAAACTTAGACACATATCGAGAATCTCGATCAGACACAATAGAGCTAGGTACTCCATGAAGTCTAATGATCTCTTCAACATACTCTCTTGCTAATCGCTCAAGATCCCAAGTATTATGAATTGCTAAGAAATGAGCACTTTTTGTAAGCCTATCCACTATAACCCATTAGAATTCATCCCTTGAGGAGTTGTTCGTAACCCCATAACAAAATCCATTGCGATTGACTCCCATTTCCAAGTGAGTATATCCAAAGGCTGTAAAAGTCCTGAAGGGCGCTGATGTTCTATTTTTACTTGTTGACAAGTCAGACATTTAGCAACAAACTCTGCAATTTCTTGTTTCATGTTACTCCACCAAAACATACCACAAAGATCTTTATACATCTTATTTCCACCTGGATGTACAGAGTAAAGGGTATTATGTGCTTCATTCATGATTTTAATTTCTTTTTCAAATCTGTCCTATTCGGTACACATAATCGTCCATGAAAATGAAGTGACCCATCATCTTGTATCACGAAACCAGTCTCTTTCGCAATCAACACTCTTTCATGAATCTTCTCTAATTGCGGATCTGTTTTCTGCAACTCCTTAATTTCTTCACTCAAGGTTGGTTTGATTTCTAAGTCTGCTAAATATCCTTCCAGTTCACCTACAATCAACTCAATTTCTAACTTTCGAAGTTCTCTTTGGGTAACGGGCTAAATTGTAAGTAAGTTAAGGGTAGTGTAGTTTTTCCGACTAAGAGCATCAGCTACCACATTGGCCTTTCCAGGGTGATATTGAATATCCAATTCATAATCCTTTATAAATTCTAACCATCTTCGTTGTCTCATGTTTATATCTTTCTGAGTGAAGATGTATTTAACGCTTTTATGATCTGTGTAAATTTTAAACTTAACCCCATATAGATAATATCTCCAAATTTTCAATGCAAAAATAATGGCAGCAAGTTCAAGGTCATGGGTAGGGTAATTCTGCTCGTGTGGTTTTAACTGACGAGATGCGTAAGCTATCACTTTCCCATGTTGCATCAACACACATCCCAACCCTTGTTTGGAGGCATCACTATATATTTCTAAACCTTCGGTACCACTAGGAAGAGTAAGAATTGGAGCTGTGGTAAGACGAAATTTCAGTTCTTGGAATGCTACTTCACACTTGTCACTCCACTCAAACTTCGTTGTTTTTCTTATTAGGTTTGTGATAGGTTGAGCTATTCGGGAAAAGTTTTCCACAAATCGACGGTAGTATCCTGCTAACCCTAGGAAACTTCGCACTTCTGACACATTAGTGGGTCGAGGCCAATTAATGATTGCTTCTACTTTCTAGGAATCTACTTGCACACCTTCTCTAGACACAACATGTCCTAGAAACGCTATTTTATCTAACCAAAATTCACACTTTTTAAACTTTGCAAATAATTGGTTCTTTCTTAAAGTTTCTAGAACTATTCCCAAGTGTTCCTCGTGCTTCCTCTTATCTTTGGAATATATTAAAATATCATCAATAAACACAATAACAAAATGATCTAGATAAGGTCTGAAAATCCTATTCATAAGATCCATAAATACAGCTGGGGCATTGGTAAGACCAAAAGGCATAACAAGAAACTCATAATGCCCGTACCTCGTTCGAAAAGCAGTTTTCGGAATATCTAAAGGTCTGATTCTTAATTGATGATATCCAGATCGTAAGTCAATCTTTGATAATACTGACGCACCTTGTAATTGGTCAAAAAGGTCATCAATACGAGGCAAAGGATATATATTTTTAATGGTTATCTTGTTAAGTTCTCTATAGTCTATACATAACCTTAGGGTTCCATCTTTTTTCTTTACAAATAAAACAGGTGCTCCCCACGGTGACGTACTTGCTCTAATATATCCTTTTTCCAATAACTCATCAAGGTGTATCTTCAATTCCTTTAATTCTGCAGGTGCCATCCTATATGGTGCTTTTGAGATATTATGTGCTACCCCAGGTACTAACTCAATAGTGAAATCAATTTCTCTTTGCGGAGGCATATTTACAATTTCTTCAGGAAAGACATCTTGGAATTTTCTAACAACAGGGATGTCAGAAATTTTAAGTTCAGATTTTTCAGTACTAAATAACATCACAAAGGTATCCTTCACAAGCTTGTCTCAACATCTTTTGTGTTTGAAGAAAAGAGATGATTCTAGATTCTAGTTTTGTCTTATTATTCTGAAATGGAACTACCTTTTCTTCAGAATTTACTAAGGTTACAGATTGTTTTTGACAGTCAACTATGGCACGATGTTTATTTATCCAATCCATTCCTAAAAAAACATCAAATCCCTTAAGGTCAAATTGAATTAGGTCAGCATGAAATATATTTCCCTCTATGCTTAAAGGACAATTTTTATATATTGTTTGACATGGGATGATCTTTCCTGTAGGGAGGCTAATGCAAAATTCTAAATTTGGCTCACTAGGATCCAAATGTAGGTTTTTAGACATGGTAATGGATATAAATGAATGGGATGCCCCGGTATCAAATAAAACATGTATTGGGAAAGAGTGTATAGAAATGTTACCCGTAACTACCTCACTTGAGTTTTCGACCTCTTGTGGATTTATCATAAACACACGACCAGAAGTTGGATTTTAACGTTAGATAGCTCCACCTTGATATCTAGAGGTAGGTTTTGAGGTGTAGGGATTAAGTGTAGTTACTTTTGCATTGAATGATTGAAATAACCACATTTGGCACAAGGGGGTTTTGGATAGTGGATTGGAGGTACAAAGGGTTTTGCATTCCCGAAATTAGGCCTATTCTGAAAATTTCTATTTGTAGTACGTGTTCCTTCCCACTTCCTTTTATATACTACATCTTCTGCCTCTCTTTCTCTAATTATTCTCTCAGCATTTGATGTCTTATCATACATCTCTTGGTAGTTATGACAATTATGGGTGGAAAGTCGGTCACGAAGTTCCCAATTAAGACCTTTCTCAAATTTATTCATTCTTAATTCTTCAGTTGCTACTAGATGTGGTGCAAATCGGGACATTCCATAAACTTTGCTGCATAATCCATAACAAACCTATTGTCTTGCTTTAATTGATTAAATTCTTCCTCTTTTTGTCTTTTCAAGGCTAATGGGTAAAATTTTGCTCTCATAAGATCCTTCAACTGAGTCAATCCGAAATCTTCATTATTTCTCCTTTCCTTCACAGTTTCCCACCATAGATCTGCCTGCCCAACTAGATAGTAAACAGCAAATCCTACTTTCCATTTTTCAGGACAATTTATAGCATCAAACAATTTATCCATACTTCTTACCCAATCCTCAAATTCTATAGGGTTAGGTTTTCCGTCGTAGGTTTTAGGATTATAACTGGCTATTTTTCTAAAATACCTTGCACTTTCTTCTTCTTCATGATTTCTGTTGTTTTTAAGCATTTCAAATAAAAGTGATGTGACTTCCTTAACATTTCCCTCTCCGTTATCATGGTCTGGAACTGGTTAATTTTCTTGTGTAGAGTGGTTAATTGCAGATTCCATTATCCTAAATACATAAAAGATAGAAGTTAAAATTGTATTTGCAGTTAGGTTAGTTTAGCATTTGTGAAATGAATAGGAGTATAATAAACAAACAAACACACATATATATATATATATATATATATATATATATATATATATGTATACATGACATTATACATAGCATGTTAGTACATTAACCAAACCTATTTCTATTCAACCATCCGATAAGGTGAAAACAACAAAATATGCACCCTACATCACCTTAAGCCGAGTGTCAACATATTATACAGACAAAAATGGTTAACACCTAATATATAAAAGAGTTTCTTCAGCTTGATATCTTCCTTACTCGTCGCCATCCTTTCCTGGTGTATCCTGGTCCTTGTTGAGATCAATACTTCCACATGATTCTGTCTCATCATCCGAGACAAATACCATGTGGTCCCTCTTATAAGCTAGCAGTTCTCCCGATAATTCTTCAAAAGTCGAGGTCCATCTTGGTCTTCCTAATCCAAACCTTAAGTATTTTTCCCAATTTGGAAACCCATTACCTATCAGGTCACTATACTTATTCTTAAAGGAATCCCATGGAGCATTCATTGGAAGAGTTTCAACTAGAGCAAAAGAAAAGTAAGGTGTAGTCATTCCATATTCAGGGAAGTGAATATTAAATGCATCAATAGCTCTTGCTAAACGGTTAATGTGATCGATGACACTATAGTTAGGATCCATCGTTAGTGCATGTGGAGCAATTGGTCCTGCCATTCTAAGATAATAAAACACATTATAAATATAATGAGATAACTTCAATAAGCAATAAACTATGGATACCCCACCCCTTTCTCTCAAATAGGTTACTAATATTTTATTCCATTTACTTTTATTTGTAATATTATATTATTTTAAAAGTAGCTCTGATACCAAACTGTAACGCCCTGTAATTTATATAATTCTAATAAAAGAACATTAAATGTCAGTACCAGGATTGAACCAAATATTACATCTTTATTTATTATGGGATACAAAGAGTTTACAGGATATTACTGCCGTATTCCTAATAATAGAAATACAAGGCGAAAACAACCTAAAACATGATACTATTATTATAAAACATAAGTTAACAACATATAGTATATTAATCCTAAGTTTTTTTTCCCTCACTCTTGCCCATTTCCAGTACTAGTACCTGAAAACAAAACATTTTATAACAGTCAACCCAAAAGGGTCCAGTACATTCTCAATACCATGTAAAAACACCTTGCAGATAACTATATAAAATAATCAGTTATAATTGTATAACATTATCTGGTTTAGTTTCTCCGACAAATCTCGTGTGCACACCCCTATAATGACGTACGTTACTCCGAATAATATTTGGTTCGATCCTCGTGATACTTCCGTGTGCACACCCCTACAATGAAGTACGTCACTCCGTATATAATTCATTCCTCCAACACAAACCACGGACCTCCATTTTATTTTAACATCTTTCCTCCACCCCGAACCTCCATTTCATTTTATCATAGTAACATCTTTATATAATCTCATTATTACCACATATGATAATCTTTTTAGAATCACCTTTGTATATAAATCATGATGTGACAAATACCATTTGCGTTATAACCACATTATTTGCAAATCACAATGTACCTTTATTATTAAGTAAAACTATTTTTCTACTAAAAAGATTAATATAACAACACATTGAAGCAAAACAACATTAAAAAGGGATATTCAAGAATGTACCTTAGTAATCTTAATTTGTACGAATTAACTTTTCTCTGGTACTCTTATATCCTTTCTATTTTTTTTTTATTAATTTTTTTTTATTTTTTTTTTATATTGTGAGATGTATTGTATAGTTTGAATTTCTACATGCTTTTATAGGGGATTTATGTCGGTTTACCTAATCAAATGTCTTAATAAGTCAACTACCTTTTTAGGTTAGTAGTTAGCAAAATGACTTGCTCCATATACTAGCTTTACACAACTCATATGCAAAATTCATACACTTCATTTTTATTGTGATAGAGTCTTGACACGTCAAATATAAGAGAAGAAAAATCTCTTTTGGAGCCCAAGTTCTTCAGTGAATTCTACCACGCATGCATGTATTCTATCTAAATGGATAATTTAGATATACTTGTAGTAAAGTATCCAATATAAGCTATTCTTTATATTTTTTTCGGTTATAAAAGTTGCATTTACATATTCTTTCGAAACGGGAAGCGATTGTATGATCTTAGGTAAAATCATTAGTGACGATTTTAAAAACTAAATAACGTTAGTCATTAGGTTAACCATTTATAAGTTTGGAGCATTCTAGGTTTATGTGGTACTTACTAAAAATCTTACTAGATATATTTATAAGCTCATAAACTAGTAATTGATAATTTTATTAATCTTTGACCCTTAAAGTACTTTATAAACTATAATGTTAATATAAATGATATATGTATGCACATATAACTTACCCTGAGCAAATGTACAAAGCCAACTCGTTCTATTCCCGGACCTTAGGAGGGGGAAACACATAACTTCACCTAAAATAATCATATAAATGACAAAATAACGTATATAAGATCTTAGGGACTAGTTTATCTTATAATAATACTTTAACCTTTGATCCCTTACTAATATATTTTTTTCTGGTTATGACACAGATAATAAAACAAAGTAGCAAATCAGCTGTCCCAAATAGCTTCTACTAGAGAAGAAATACCTTCACATAGAGGACCCATAAGGATTACTTTTGAAATGTGTGGATGCTGGAGAAGCTCTAACTCTCATGGCAGGAATTTACCAAGGGCTATGTGGTGCTCATCAAAATGGCCTAAAAATGAGATGGTTCTTGCACGATCATGGCTTCTATTGGCCCACTATGAGAAAGGATTGTATAGATTATGCTAAAGCTTGTAAAAGATGTCAGAAGTTTGGACCTATCAGTAGATGTCATGGGAGAAATCAATCCTAAATCCTCCAAAAAGCATTCATACATCCTAGTGGTGACTGATTACTTCACCAAATGAGTGGAGGATTAGGCTTTCAACAAGATTAATACCTCGGTTGTAATAAATTTCTTGGAAGAGAAAATCTTTACAAGATTTGGAATTCTAGAAACTATAACCCTTGATCAAGCCACAATATTCAAGAACCCTGACCTACTGAAATATCATAATCAGTTTGGGATTATTAAGTTGCATTCAACACCTTACTATGCTCAACCAAATGGTCAAACTGAGGCTACCAATAAAATCATAGTAAAAGGGGTCTCAAAACTAATAGATAACAATCCAAAAAAATAGGATGAGTTGTTGCTATATGCCCTATGGGCCTACTAGACCTCTAAAAGGGAAGCAACAGGATTTACTCCTTTTAACTTAATTTATGGACACACTCCAGTAATCCCCGCTGGAGTGAACATAAGGTCATCAAGGGTAGCCCAACAAATGGGATTATCAAGAGATGACTATTCACAAGCGATGAATATTGAAATTATGGATGCTCTAGAAGCTAAGGAAGAAGCTTTAGCCAAAATGAGAATCCAAAAAGAAAAGGTTGCTAGGGCCTACAACAAAAAGGTAGTGCCAAAAGAATTTCAGGAGAATGATAAGGTTTGGAAAATGTTTCTTCCAGAAGCAGCTTACAAAGATCCACAATTAGGGAAATGGACACCTAAGTGGCAAGGTCCCTTTATCATTAATAAGAAAATTATTGGAAATGCATACATGTTAAAAGATATAGATGGCAACATAAAAGATAGAGCCTTGAATAACAAATTTCTATAGAAATATCATCCATCTAGATGGGATAACATGATCCTATGTTTCAACAAAAACATGCAGAATTATTTTAAGTAGATAGGGATTTTAAAATTACAACATTAATAATAATGTTACATCTTAGACATTCCAACATTGGCTAATAGCTAAACTAAGGTTTTTAATGGTTTTCCAAGCATTGCAAAGTTTCTCCTTTTGGTGAATCAAGCTTTGTTGTACAACCATGTCTTTGAACAACTCTTGCCTCAAATTATAAAGCTTGGTTCGTCCTTGGTGTAGCTTCCTCTTTTCAATATCAATTAAGCTCTAAAGTAAAGACTTCTCATTGATAATGTTGATCTCCTCTCTATTAATCTCAGCTAGGCGGTTCTGCAGAGACTGCCTTTCCACAGAAAGAAGCTTCAGCTTCTGATCAAAAGAACTCAAAGAATCTTGGATCTATTTACTGAAGTTTTTGAAAGATTTCGTTTGAGTTTCCAAAGAAGCTTCCTCTTCCCAAAGTTTTTGAGCTGATAATTTGGGAGATTGGACTCTTGATTCAGCATTACATTGCTGAAGAAGAAGGGTTTCTTTGATATAACCAAGGCAAGGTATTCAACACTCAAAGCCTTGAGAGGTTATGTACTCCAAAATCTGTTTGAGTATCTGTGTAGAAGTCTGATCATAAGGGTTGTCTGTTAGGGTCAAGAAGAGGTCCCATATGTTTTTCTCCTTGTTTTATATGCTCAGAAGACTCATCGCTGAAGAAATGATCACTCCTAGCATAGGCAAGCTGATTCCTTACAATGATGGATGTTTGCAAATTAACCTCTTTTCCTCCATCAGACTCTTTCATCACACTTGCTTCTTGAGTGCTTCCCTCTACATCATAAAGTAGAGAAGCCAAGTCAACAAGAGAGTGAAGTCTGGTTTTATGAGGATATGGATTCATTTAGAGGAAGTCTAAAATAAATTTACGAGGAAAGAAAGACAAACCAGTCCCAGAAGAGGATTGTGAAGTTGATGAAGAACATTTGAACATAGAGGTAGACAAAGGCTCAGTATTGATCCTCAAGGGTGTGATCTCTAAAGGAATAACATCTTTTGGAACCTCACTCCCAGCAATAGAAGGGGTTGTTATGACAATTGTTGGAGAAACATAAGAGCTTGGAACTTCAACACCTAAAGGACTTGACTCCAAGGGATCCTCACTAAAATGATAAAATAAGTCTTCATCAGGGGATTCCACATGGAGGTCCTCAGCCTCTTCTAATTGGGGGGCAGCACATCCTTCTAAAGAGGGAGTAGCCATATGCTCCAACTGGGGGACAATATCGCTTGAAAGGAAAGTGGGATGATTGATGATGGGTTCATTAACAGACCATCCTTTGAATCCAATCCTGGGTCAACCACTTTAGAAACATCTGGGAGACATTAATGTTATCTCTTCAGTTGAGGATAAATTCAATGGTGCTGCTGTCACTACTGCAGAAACTCAAGATCTTGCTCACTTATTGAGTTCATGTAATCTGGGTGAATGTAAGTTTGTGGGACACTTCTATTCTTGGTCAAATAAGAGTATTGGTGAAGCTAGGACTTGCTGCAGAATTGACAAATGTCTTGTAAACTCTCTGTGGCTTGTTCAGTTTTCTAATGTTGTTGTTGAGTATATGAACCCATGTATCTTTGATCACTCTCCTCTAGTCTTGCAATGTGTTGCTGCTTGGTAAAGCAAGGGGAGGCCTTTAAATTTTTTAATTATATGGCTGAGCATGAGTGCTTCTTGTCTATAATTGAAAACTCTTAGAAAACTCTTAGTGTCATTATAGGAGTGAGAATATGATGCAGAGCATTTGGAGCAGGCTTAAAGAGATTAACAAACACTTAAAAGTGTTGCACAAAAGATATTTTGCTAAGTTAGCAGGTCAAATTGATCATGCTAGGCAAAAACTTTGTGAAACCCATAGCTCCCTGTAGAACAATCTAGTGGATAGAAATCTTAACCTTCTGGAAAAATCATAATCTCTTACTCTTCAAAAGCTCCTGGCTGTTGAAGAAACTGCTCTTAAACAGAAGTCAAGAATTTTGTGGCTGCAACAAGGAGATGATAACACACACTTCTTCTTTCAGGCTATGAAAGAAAGATATCAGCAAAAAAAGCATTGATGTCTTGTATAATGCTCAGGGAAGGAAACTGGTTAAGACTGTTGACATTCAAGATGAAGTTATTGATTTCTATAGACAGCTCATTGGGTCTGCTGCTGCCTCCTTGCCCATGGTGGATATTACTCTGGTTAGGGCTGGTGCCTAGGTGTCTCAGGTTGCTGCTAATGACCTGATTATGGTTGTAACCCACAAAGAGATTGATGAAGCTTTGAATGCTATTAATGATAGCAAGGCCGCAGGTGTTGATGGCTTTAATAACCTATTCTTAAAAAAAGTTTGGCACATTATAAAATTTGATATTTATAATGTTGTTACTCACTTTTTTTAGACTGGAGAACTTAATCATGCTATTAATTGTACTCTTGTCACCTTGGTGCCCAAAGTGAACAACCCTTATCATGTTAAATATTATAGGCCTATTGCTTGTTGCACAGTTTTGTACAAGATCATTACCAAAATCTTAACTAGGAGGATGCAAGGCATGATTAGTGAAGTGATTGATTTGGCTCAGGCTGGCTTCGTGCCTGGAAGAAATATTTTAGATAATATTCTACCTGCTACTGAGCTCATGAAGGGTTAAAACACAAAGCATGTTTCTCCTAGATGTATGTTGAAGGTGGATCTAAAGAAAGCTTATGATTCTATTGGATGGTCTTTCTTGCACATGATGATGAGTGAACTACGCTTTCCTACTAAATTCATTGGGTGGGTTATGGCATGTATCTCCACTGTTTCCTTCTCCATCCTAATAAATGGTAACTCTTACAAGCCTCTCAAAGCTAAGAAAGGCCTAAGGCAAGGTGACCCTATGTCACCTTTCCTTTTTGCTATAGGGATGGAGTATCTCTTTAGATGCCTGGGCAGTATAAAGCACATTCCAAACTACAATTTCCACCCCAGATGTGAGATGCTGCATATCACACATGATGTTTGCAGATGATCTTCTCATGTTTGTCAGGGCTGATCATAGCTCTATTTACTTGTTGTTTGATGCTTTTAGCAAGTTCTCTTATGCTTTATGTCTTGTTGCTAACCTAGAGAAAAGCAAAATGTACATTGCTAGTGTGTCAGATGAAAAGAAGCTTGCTCTTCAATAAATTACTCAGGTGCCTATGGGAACCTACCCTGTTAAGTATCTAGGTGTGCCTCTCACAACTAGAAAGCTCTTCTACCAAGAGTGCAAGCCTTTAATTGAGAAGACAGTTGCTAGGGTTAGGGGTTGTCAGTTAAGAAGATTTCCTATGCTGCCAGGCTTCAATTAGTTGGTGCCATTCTTCATGGTTTTCAACTTGACTCGTGTCGGATTTTTGTTCTTCCCAAAAAAGTTATGAAGGAAGTACATAGTATATGTAGAAGTTTTTTATGGAGTGGGCACAGTGATGGGAGGAAGGTCCCAATTTCCTGGGACACTTTATGTATGAAGAAATCCTATGGTGGTTGGAGTTTGAATGACTTGGTTGTTTGGAATGAAGTTGTTGTGGCCAAGCATTTCTGGGCTATTACTCATAAGTAAGATAGGCTTTGGATCAAATGGATCCATGCCTACTATATCAAGTAGAATAATCTACTCAGCATGGCCGTACCCACTAGGCTCTCTTGGGCTCTTAGGAAAATTATTGCTAACAGGGAAGTGTTTGTGGAACTAAATGCTCATAATCTTCTTGTTACAGATCATTTTTCCATTAAGAAGCTCTATATAGTCATGAGAGGAGCTCGGACTACAATGACTTGAAGGAGGATCATTTGTAATAATAAAGCCATACCTAAAGCTCTTTTAATTACTTGGTTAATGTTGCACAATAGACTTGCTACAAAATGCAAGTTATATGATTGGGGAATACTAGATGATAGTGCTTGTGTTTTATGTTCTAGAGCTAGTGAAACTACATCACACTTATTCTTTGAGTGCCCTAAGTCTCAAAGAATTTGGACTTTGTGTCTTCAACAACTTGGGATTTTTAATCAAATACAAAAGTTTGGAGGATGAAATCAAAGTCATTGCTGCTAAAAGCCACAGCAAATCGCATCAAAACAGACTATTACTGATGTTCTTTGTTGAGGCAGTTTACCATATCTGGCACTAGAGAAATCAAGCTGTTTTTGGAGGGTCTCGGTTAAATATCTGTTCAAAGTTGATGGCAAATCATTTTTAAAGTGGCTTGAAGCGTACTGAGGAGCTAAGACAGCTCCTTATTATTTGATTTTGTTGTTTGCTGATTTGTTGTTGCTAGTAGATGGTCTAAATGGTTGTAGGTTAGCTCCAAACCTTTCCTAAAAGGTGGGGGAGCCTAGCTTACTAAGTTTAGGCCTTTGTTGCTTGTTTAGGTTGTAATCGGTTTTTTTGTTATCAATAATAACTTCAAGTTGCCAAAAAAAAAATCCGGCAAATAAACCGGTGAAGAATCACAGGAAGTCTGAACAGCTTGCGCCACACGTAGAGGTGGGCATGGGTCGGGCCAGCATGCGGGCCGTCCCAGTTTGTGCCCGGCCCGTTTTCCTATTCGTGGGCCGCGTGCTTGTCATGGTCAAAAGAAATTATTTCAGGTCCGCGGGCCGAACGCTCCTTTCCTTTGTTTTTTAGCCTAAAACTGTCCAAAATCCAAAAAAACAACATAAAACATGGGCCTGGGCCGGGCCGTGGACAAGATCTGGAAATTTCAAGCCCGGCCCGGCACAGCCTGCCACTCACGGGATGGGACCGGCCCGGCCCGCCATTTCTCCAAGCCCACGGGCCGATCCCGTGAACAACCCGGCCCGGCCCATGCCCAGGTCTAGCCACACGCAAGCATGTTGTGTGCTGCGCAACAGAGCAGTGTGCCATGCAAGCTACTTGTGCCACGTGTAACAAGCTTGCATGTCACGCAAGCTGGTGCATCAGGCACAAGCTTCTTGCATAAAACGCAATATACTTGCACGAAACGCAAGATACTTGCGCCTTGGCGCACTAGTCCGGCGATGCGATTTTTTTTGTTTCGGTTATGTATTGGTTGTTTTAAAATGATTTCTAGCCTAATTCGAGAGCAAAGTATGTTGAACATAGCAAACAGACAATCAATAATGTCATATAGGAAAGAATATATATGCAGTTCCCCAATTGACCAAATTGGTAAAAGAAAGTTCAACGTTGACGACAACTTGGTAAACTAAAAAACTCAGACGACAAATTGGTAAATTAAATTGGATCTGGCGGAAAATGAACCATAAATGAGGCCTTGTGTTGGGAAAAACACACGCGTGTATTTCACTTGTTCCACTTCCGCGTTTAAACATAGATTTATTAGTTTTTCTCAATATTATCCAATGTAATCACAAGTTAAATCAAACAGTTGTATTTATTTTTTCCTCAACTTTCTACTCCTGGGTGTTGTATAAATGAAGAAATCATGTAGGATCTTTATATTATGAATTTTTATTAATGATACCTGTTTTTAAATTTAGAGAAACTATTTTTAATGCTAACTAGCAGCACCATATGTACCATAATTTTTTTTTTTAAAATACAGTTTCCAAAATGATAGTAGTACAATAAGCAAAAGTAATTTCCTTTAAGCGTCAACAAAAGAAGCCACGTGTCTTGAAAAATAAGGGAATATTGGAAAATTAATTCAATTTATTGGAATAAAAGGGGAAATCTGAAAAAATTATTAAAAATATTGGGAAAGTGGGGAATATTTGAAAAATAATGTGTGATTGAACCTGTGATTAAATGGGAGAATAATGGAAAAATAGTTATAATTATGATTAAATGAGAAAACAGACAAATGTAGATTACACGCGCTTGTTCTACAATCTAAGACCTAACTTATGGTTCGATTGTCGGAGGATCCAATTTAATAAACCAATTTGTCGTTTAAGTTCTTTAAATTTACTAAGTTCCCATCAAAGTCCGACTTGTTTTACCAATTTGGTCAATTGGCCTCTGCAGTTCCAACCTAAGGTCGAGATTTATGTTTAATACTATGGTAAGGCTTTGGTTAAGGCTGAAAAGGGTCCATGACTAAGTGATCGATCCCACACTTCGTACCTTTGCTTAAAAAGGTGGTCACGTGTAAGACGCACTTTAGTTCTCAAATCGAGAATAAGAGAACAATGACATGCTTGGATAGGTTTGCTTATGACTAAGATCCAATAATATCGCTCAGGAAACTATTTGGAAGGACAAAGAGCAAAACCCCCGAGGGTGGCTTCCCGCATAGAACATGCGTTAATGAGGCAGGAACGATTGTTTCTTATAGTGGCTCAGATAACTAGTCATGCATATTCAAAACAGTATTATCATTTAAAAGCATAAGACAAGTATGAATTGTATTTTTCGAGATTCACCCACGCACTCATTTAAAAATAAATTTTATAATCCTCCCTAGTGAGGTCATCAAATTGTAAGCGTGTTTTTATTACCTAAGCGGGATGAGCGCGTATCTACTTCATTGTAAAGGTTTTATGGAAAAATGTTATGAAATCGTCAATAAGTGATTAAAAGAAGACTCGTAAACCTAATTGGATATTAGGAAATCGTAGGGACAAATTAGGGACTTATGCTATGTAAATTTCCTTGTCATGACTCCATAGTTGGTCATTCAACCAAAACTTGACTTCAGAATTGAGGGCATGATTGTATGGATAAGATCATGAGTCAAATTTCCCCTATTGATGGTCTCTGCTTAATATCGACTCATGTCAAGTTTCATGGAAAACAAAAAACCAAGCAATTTGCTAATGCAGTGTAATAATTGATTTGTATCAGTTTATTATACAAACAAAATACTAATTTTTGGTCACATGTTTGTAATCCCTCATAATTTTAAAGGATTTTATAAATATATTTTAGTATATATATATTTAAATTTAAACATAATCGAGTTTTTAAGATGATTTGACTATTTTAAAAGGTTGACTATTTTAGAAGTCAAAGGAAATTATTTTAAGGATTTAGGAAAGTTAAAAATATTTTAATTAAGCATGTTTTGATAAAAGTTTTAAATACTGATTTCTATTAGAAAAGAAGTCTAATGGACTTGAGGAACCTAATAATAAGGATAATCAGTCATATTGAATTATTGATGATAAAGGTTCTCATTTGTTTATCCTATTCATCATCAATTAACATTAAGCCCAATCTCCTTTTCCTAAGCCCAAAAGGGAAGCTCCTTATAAATATCATATCACTCAATTATTTTACCCCACACAAAGAATATTTTCTCTCTCCTCTTTCTCCAGACCACACGGCATTCTCTCTCTCTCCTCTTCCACGATTTTCTTTTCTTTTTTTCTTCCAAGTTCTTTCTTTGTTCTTCACCAAGTAACGTTTCTTCTTCAGTAAGAAATGTCACAAGCTTCCAAAACCACCGTGAATTGCGCCACTGTGCTGCTGTCGTGGTCCTTTATTTTCCGACGCCCCCTTGTTCTTCCTCTTGTTGGTTGTTTTCTTTTCTTCTTCCTCAAGATTCCATTAAAGACTATATTTTTATGCTTTCTTTTAATGTTAATCATGATTATTGGATTAATTTACTGTTTTAATAAATAATCTTGATTCATATATATTATATTATGAGAATAAAAATTTAGATTTGTTTATTATGGTTAGATTGAAGTTTTAATCATTAAAGAATGGATTTTTAGGGTTTTAATTACTAGAAAACCATAGTAGCATGTTAGATACTATGAGATTGATGTAGATTATGATTTTAAACATGTTTATATATGTTTAAAGAAGAGGTTTTATGATTTTTAAAGTTTCTGGAATTTCAAAAAGAATTTTATTAATGGGGTTTTAAGAGTTTTATTTACTAGTATGGTAGTACTATGCTAGGAATTAAAAGTAATTGAAGTTTTGATATTAAAACTAGCTTTTGAATATATTTAAAGGGGATTTTAAATATTATAGAGTTGCTGTATTTTTATTTAAGAATATTGATTTTAGTTTATATTGATTTCTAGGCGGAGAATATTCTGTAGGAGACTTTTAAGGAGTTAAAAGTGGTCTGCCAACTAGTTTACACAAGGTACGTACATACCTGTGTGCTATGTGATTAGTATCATGATTAAGGAGAAGGAAATTTTAGTATCATGTATAGGAACTTATTATATTCATATATGATTTCTAGTATTTGATTATTACATGTTTTATGCCCGTGTGCAAGCATGCGATTTGAGATTTATTATGAATACTAGATTGTATGTTTGTATGGAATATTTGATACAAGCATGAAAAGAGAGTTTTTTATTATATTCGCATGAGGAATTAAATATGTTAAGAGATTGAATCATGTTATTCATGTATTCCCTGACAAGTATTATTTTCATTATCTTATGAGGACTGTGGGCCTTATTTGGTAAGTTTGATAAGTTATGCCTTTTTAAAGGTAAGATTATTGTTGGTTAGGTTCAACAAATAAAGAAAGTTGAGATTAAAAAGAAAGCAAGTCTTGGATTGTAAGTTGTGATCACTTATTAAACCCTAAGATAAAAGAAGTTCAGTTGTGCATGTTGATTTGTATTTTCTGTGATTGCTTGTATATGTGTCATAACAAGTGATAACATGTAAATAACGTAAAGTGTAACGAGAATAGTTATAGACTTTAGACTGGTGCACGTCTAGAGTTGGACATTAGGAGTTGGAGTACATGGTGAGCGATCCATGGCTTTTTACAGAAATGGATTGATCGTCATCCCTTTTTTCAGTTAGCAAAAGTTCCTCGATGTCGCAGGTCAATCTGAAATGTGTTGTAGTGCCTAGTAGCAGCCGTATTTCGTCTTCGTAGGTGAAGGCATTAGTAGATAAGACAAATCAATTCCAATAACTTTTCCATTATAATAATAAAAAGATGTTTAGAGTTTAGTTTAGTTCAGTTAAAGTTATCTGCAGATTATTATATGATTATATTATTATTTATCCCTGCATGTTATTTATTAGTATCATGTTAGGAATGCTTATGTTTTAGTATGTAGTACTCAGCTTTGCTGATTACATGCTTTGTTTGTGATTGTGATCATGGTTTTGCCTTATTGATCATATGATGACCCATTATGGTGAGCAGATTCATTAAAGCATTGACATTACAGGTTCGCAGAGGTGCATTGAGATCTGAAATGGAGAGATTGTGTAACTAGTATAATTTATTTTCTGCATTGATAAGAACATATTTTATTATGTTGTTTCAGTAGACTCATTTAGATTGGTTGTTCTAAATATTTATTTATTTATTCATTTATAATAGAGTTTAAAGATTAGTTAATTGTTTTCCGCTGCAAAATTATGAATAAGCCGATACGTTATCACACGGGCGATAATGCTTTGGTAATTCTCTAAGTTTTATATTATAAAGGTATTTCTGAAAAGAGAGAATTATCGGGGTGCTACAATGTTATTATGAAGACCAAATTAATGGGATCCTAATCAGATTTCCAATTATCTTATTAGGTGTTAGAACAATTCTTTAGCTTTTCATTAGCAATAACAAATATGTACGGTGATGAAAGCATTTAATCATATAATCTAATAAATAAAAACACAAGGGTAGATATTAGAATATGCAAGAACGCATTAATTCTTTTGAGATCTACACTATGACAAGTATATTGTTAGTAAAAAAAGAAATTAAATTGGAATTAACCCTCATTAATTAATCTTTGTCACTTAGGTCTTTTATTACGGTCTACGGGATGAGCAATGTTGAAACTTCAATGCGAATCAACGGAGTTCTAATGTTTGAATGTGTGTTTGAGTATTTGAAGGTTTGATTATGTGTAGAGAGTGTTTATGTAGTGTTAGATGTATTATGCAGTGTTGTCGTAGGAAAAAATATATGAAAATCGTGTAAAACTTTCGAAGAAATCTCATCTTATAGGAAAAAGAACCTGAAAATGAAGCGAAAAGATATGGAAATTGTGCACCAGATGCACAGCCCTGCTTCGCACACACTGGTTTTTTAGCCGATTGTTTTATTGTTTTTAATATTCTTTTTAATCCTTTGAAAACTGAGATCAACAAAAATCTTTAGGAATTAAAATCTAATTTTCGAAATATACTTTAGAAATTAATTATCAAGAATAATTAATATTTAAATATCTAAAAGTACAGTCAACTATCAGGAGTAAATAATTAGGCTTGGATTTAATGAATAGGCTATATTTCCGAAATGTTTTTGGACTTAGCTTGTTTGATTGTTCTTCCTTTAGACCGGACCAATTACGACGACGATATGTTTTATCATTCTCAATGGGGATACATGATTTTGTTTCTACACTAGGATACACGTATATTATAATACATGTACTTTTACATCTATAACTATTTCAAGAGGCATAATGTTACATAGTCGTGTTGTATCTTGTTTGAATCGTAATCAATAAATTAAGAATATAAAAAGAAATTATAAACTCTACTAATATGTTATTATCAATCATACAAATTGTACGGTGGGAAATGTTACAAGTGAAAATATAAAATCTTTTGAGGAATGGAGGAACTATCATCTAGTGATTCATTTTTAATGTCTAAACCATTATTTGATTTTAAAAAGTTATATTCTGTCAAAACTAGAGTTTTGTTATTGATTTTAAAAATGGCTTGAAAGCGAAAATTATATTCAATATTGGATCAAGGAAAAAAATAGACTTAATTAAATCATATACCTAAAAAATTAGGATTTGATTTATACTCAACTTCTCAAATATAAAAAACATTAGACTTGATTTAAAATTTGCCATGTTCAATCAACTCCACCCAATTTACACCCCTATTAAGCAGCTCCGGAAATTTGGAGCTAGAAATTGTCACACTTCTACATACGCGACTCTTTAATGGTAAAAATACCCATTTAGCTAAGAGTGACCCCGTCTAAGCAACAAATTGCACATTGTTAAGGTAAGAGCAACTCCAATGGTACAAAAGAACTTGCTAGCAATTTTGCAAAATATTTAGCTAATTGCTTAACCATTGGAACACAAAATGGAGTTTTGCCTTGCTAAGCAAATTGACTCTACAGAGCAAATTGGCTTAGCCAAAATATTGAATCTCACACAACAAATAGCTTTTCAATAAGTGATAATTTATATATATATTTAAAAAAAAAGTAATTGTAAAACCTACGTAAACAGCAAAATAGTTTAGCTAAACCACTAAAGGAAAGTTGGCAAAATATAGAATTAACGATAATGATGTGACATCTTTAGCCAAGTATTATTTTAGCTAACCATTAGAATTGCTCTAATACAATTTCCTGGTTGGGTAGGTCCAACACCTAGTCTCATGTGGCCCCACACTTCTTTACTTCGCAATTATAGAGCACTTTGGCTTGGCAAAGTCAAACTCATACAACCACTTTAATGATTTAGTAGTTGCTAAAAAATTTAAAAAATTGCAAGCAAAGCCTTTCAGCCAACCATTAAAAATGTTCTGAAGGCATAAGCAGCAAGCGCGAACTAACATCAATCATCCCTTCAACAGAAAAAAAAACACCAAAAAATTTTTGCCTGTATAAACAACATTTCACAAGCTCAAAAAACAAAAGAAAACGAAAAAGAGTAAAAGCAAAAATGAATAATCAAAAAGTATACAAGACTGCAAAAATCAGTGCAGATATATCACTTCCATGCCTTCTTCCCACGGAACTGTTTACTTGACCTCGACTGTTTTCTCTTTTTCTCTTCTTTGGATCTTGCTATCTTGCCTCTCTTTGCAGCAATTGGCATAAACTTCTTATGTTCCTTCTGTCGATTGCTTAAGCCACCCATCTGCAACAATAATTAAATCAAAGTCAGCAGTAGAAAAGAGATTCTTATGAGCTCAAAAGGGGGATGGGGGATCAACTGTTATCAGCAAGACCATTAAGAAAATAACAAACTTATGAAAGCCTCATACTTTTCAACATTATACAGCTGCCATATAAATGTGTGCTCCTGTGGCGAAAACTAAACTTAGCATGACATGTATACTTCCATTAAGCAACAGTTCAGCTTCTATAGCATATCCATAAGCGAATGCCTAACAAGGCAGTAAAGATATGATAGATAATAGAGAATATAAAATTCTACAGCTTTTGGTTGCAGGATACTTCGATTAAGCAACAGTTCAGTTTCTATAGCATATCCATCATCAAATGCCTAACAAGGCAGTAAAGATATGATAGATAATAGAGAATAATTTTACAGCTTTTGGTTGCATGATACTTCTCTGTTTCATTGTTATTTCAACATCACCCCTTGGCACATCATTAAGAAACGTTGTAATCAATGTGAAACTTTCAAATAAGGGAAACGTTGCATTTTAAAGAGAACAGAGGAAGTATGAGACGAAAAAGAGTAGTTGAAAGATATCATGTGCACAACAGGAGAAATCGAATACCAAAATCTACTTGTTATGTTAGAAGAAAGACACCCACAATTCCGTCCTGCACAAAGATATCTAGGGCGACTTAATGTGAGATACGGTGACCTTTATAGTGATGACTGATGGGTTACTTATATATATAATGAATTTAACAGCACAGAAGGCATCTCATAGCATACACCAGTCCCGTATAAAAATCTGCGTATAAACTCCCTCTAATTCAAAAAGGTAACATCATACACCTCATGGAGCAGTGGAAGCTTACTTTCAGAACCAACCAGGAACAGCCATTGCAGATCGATAATATAACAGAAAATGAATCGAGGATAGACCAGATAAATGGACAAACCTTCTTCTGCTTCACAGCAGCTTTAGACTTGTAACCCTCCCTATCCTCTCTTCCTGCCTTCATTAATGCCACTCTTTGCTCCTTGGTCATCTTTCTTTTAATCTTTGCCTATAATCACAACACAAACATATATACCCCAAGTTAGATAACAGGCTTCTTTATTCTCCTCACAATATTAAAAAAAGAGGAACTCATGATTTAATATGTGCCAAGAAAGAAGAGTGGGAGAGAGGGAAAGATGTGCATATGTAGATCCATTCCTTTGCCTCCGTCTTTCAACAATGGGAATCTCGCAGATGAAGTAATATCAAGGTCCTCTTAGGTATATAATTCATCTAGTTGAAGAGTAAAGCTTCAAGAATAGTAAACTGCCTTGCATTATACACAAATGTACAATAGAATATGTATCTCTATTATTACTAGATACATAATGAAGCAATTAATTTAGCTTGAAGAACATAAACAGTTCCCAAAATGAATTTTACCTTTACCATGCTTACAAAGGGGACATGAAATGCACAAAGACTCTTAATTCAAAAAGAAACAGAGAAATGAAATTTCTCTAGAAAGCAAAACATCTTTGATGTAGTACGGGGTCGAATCATCTTGTAATTTTGAACAATTTTCATAGAACAAATCTATAGCAGAGCACCTAGAGCAATTGTCATTGCCGAAGCACCACAACCTTCACTACATACATACGAAGAGGACAAGCTTCAGTAACAGCACCTACTCTCGAATATGAAAACTGTGCAGTACTGCTCTACCAACTGACACTACACCAATAAACTTAACGTTTTTGAGCTATATTTGTGTTTAACATCCATCAATATACATTATAACCATAAAGGCTACCCATAAATATTCCACAACCTCCACAGACACGACTTATTTGATTCCCGAATCCAGTGTCACGGATACTGTTGTTTTCAACACTGACAACTTCTAGCAACGCGATACGAGCATGGGGTCTAGGTGATCATGACCCATACTCATGCATCAATTATTTATTGGGCCCATGCAGATGATTTGGTATCTTATAAAATGACTCATATGACCTTGAACTATATACATTATCTTAATTTTCACATGGTAGTGAACGAAGAAAAGTGTTGTAAATGTAATACTACTTCCGTTTCTTAATAAGTGCAACACTTTCCTTATTTGGAATAGTCACAATAAGTGCAACCAAGCTCAAAATGGTAAAAAAAAAAGCTCAATATTATTACAAATATGCCACCAAAAAGCAAGGGGGGACCACAACTTTTATGTTTCATCACTTGAATTACTCTACTTTATTATGGACCCAACTTTCTCTCTCTACATTCCTTGGTATTCCCCCACTTTCTCTATGTTGCACTTATTAAGAAACAGAGGAAGTATTTGGCAATAAGGCCTATTCAAAGGAAGAAAGAGAGAGATTTAAGAGATGAATCATTTTAGAGACAAACCTGCTTGACTAATAATTTCAGATACTTATAAGATGTATTTTCTTAAGAAAAGATATAGGTTTCAGTATAAACTACTAGTATATAGGAAACATCCAGCCAATAATAAAGAGAAGGCAAGCTAGTTAACAAAATACTTACTTCAAGTTTAGCAGGATCAACTGGCTTGAGACTCAGTTGGTCTGCACTTGGAATCTTAAAAGTTGCTGACTTGGAATTTGATCCCTTTAACAAACCATGCTGCGCCAAAGTTAATCTTGCCTTCTTCTTTTCCTAATCAAATGCACAAAAAAAGAGAAAAGTAATGAGACAACAAAGTACAGATGGATCATCATCAGTGGCTACATTTGAAGTTCATGACATGGTTAAGCAATAGAATCTTGATATTGGTGTCAATAGCACATATTGCAGGCCAAGTGTTGTACAGAAGATAAGCCATCAGTGTACCTGTAATTCTTTGATTCGTTGAAAGTCCTCATTAGAATAAATGTGATCATCTGTTTCTACAGTGTGTTCTAACTTAGCTGCAGTCAATTTCTTCAGAGCTCTAAGACTAGACTTAGCAGTATCCATTTGCTGGTCCAAATCAGCATATTTTCTCTTCCTTCCTCTTTTTCTATCATCACTCTCTACATCACTATTATCAAAATCACTTGAGCTACATGATTCTTCATTCTCCTCCAGGTCATCTTCACTGCCTTCCTCACCAACTTCTTCATCCTCCTCGGACATAGCCTCGACACCATCTTCATCTATTCCATCATCCTCACTACCAGAGTAAGCCGTTGAATCAGCATCATCACTAACATCATCATCATCTTTCCCAACTTCTTCAGAACCACCGAGACAATTTTCCTCCAATTCACTATCTTGATCTGACAGCAGCAATTCGGCACCAGGGACACCAGTAGCAACATTTACCTCCCCGTACTCTTTAGGTCTAGCATTTGGATCAGTAGACCGACCACGGTCTTTCTTGATAAGTAGTGAAGGGCAAATCTACAGGCAGACCACAATTTTTTAACACTAGTCACAAGGATGATGATGTTCTTATGAGATAAGACAGGGAAAGGAAGTGATTACCTCTCTGAATAAACTGATAAGGGAGCGAGCAGCACTTGAAACTGCTTTTTCATGTGATTTCTTATATAACACAAGGTCTTGTAGCAAATCCTCATTCATCAACTAAAATACACATATCAAGAGAAAATGGCGTAAAAAGATGCAACTGTAAAAAGCATGAGGTCATTAACTGTTTATCAGGCAAAAGTAAGATATACTTGATTAAATTATGTCACTAGACCAGAAACTACAAATCTCATATGTTCAAAACATACGATACATCTATCAGATTAACAATGCAAGTAACAATCATTCCACCCACTTACCCACCCTCACACAAGTGTGCGACAAAAAGAAAATTGAATAGTTTAGAGGTTAAAGATGAGCTTCCTAACAAATACTTGAAATAAGAAGAGAAAGAAGAGTACCAGAGGCATACGTAGACATATCTCTCTGACCACATTCAATCCAACAGCAATTGACTGTCGAGTACATATTAGTTGAAATATTAGTAGCAGCAAACATTGACATCCAAAGAGTTAGAAAATGCCTAATATGTTCATTTCTCGGGGCAAAAAAGCTTAGATAACAATGACTAGGGTGTAGATGAGACAAGACAACTCGTGAGCTACTCGAGATCGATTCGGTCAAAGCTCCACTCGAGTAGGCTCGACTCGAACTCGAGCTCGACTAAATGACTAACGAGAAGACTTGAGCTACTACCTAAACGACTCGAAAAGCTCGCAAGAAACTCGAAAAATATAATACTTCCTCCGTTCCATAATAAGTGAAACATGGGAATTGGGCACAAGATTTAATAAACATTACTTTCAAAAGCCAAAAAGTCATAAAATACCCTTTTCATTATCAAAAGGAGGAGAGAAAAAAGCAAACCACACAAGTTTGTGATGGGTATTCTTGTCATTTTATCACTTCCTTTTTTCCATTTAAGGTATGTTTCACTTATTTTGAAACGTTCTAAAATAGTAAGTGTTTCACTTATTATGGAACGGAGGAAGTATATAATACTTGTAATTATTCAATAAAAAAATTCTCAAAACTTTTTAAAAGACTTTATCCCATGAAATAAAAATCAACACTTACATAGAAAATATATATTCATGGTAGACTTTTATTATAGTTTGTCTTTAGGCTCGAAATCTCATGAGTCATGAACATGATTGAAAATTATAAAACTGATCTTTTACGTAAAATACTAAATGTCCCACATCTACTTTTTCTGCTCCATAAAATGTTACTACTCTAGCTATATTTATTGTTTGAATTTAATTTGTCCCACATCATGGTGATAAATAACGGCTGCATCAATTTGGTTCGCCCGAGTTGTAACGGATTTCAACTTCGGTGAACCGAATTTGACCGGTTCATACCGCCTTATTGTATAACACCGAGATTTTGTCCGTTCCAACCGCGACGACAAATTATCGCCCGCGTTTCCCATTCCATGGTGCGATTTTCAGATTTTTTTCCGGATAACAAACCCTATATGCATCAATTGAAAATGAAGTACGTTATTTCTTTCATAGAAACGTTGGGGCTTTTGCTCGGGAGGTTGTTTCCGGTGCAAAAGTCGTGTTGTAAAAGTCGAGAGCCATTTCTCCGGCAAGAGTGAAGAAGACAGAGAAGTGACGAAGAGAAAGGTGTAAGCGTGGAGAGATGGGGTTGGTTGATGGCTGGATTAGGTTTGCTTTATATTTTTACTCTTTCTTTTTTTTACCCACGCGATTTTGCAATACAGTTGTACTTTTATAATTTTTTGAGACATGCAGTACATCTGTATAATTGCAGCTCTTTCTCTCTCTTAAACTCTTACTGCTTTTCAAAAGAGACTCTTATTGCTTCTTTATTTTGGCCTTTAGGTAAAGAAAAGTCACGTGCAAATTCTTTTAACACTTTTGATTTTCAACGTGCAAAAGTAAATTAGAGCGGACTCATGATTAGAACTTTTTAAAAGATCTTATATATATTGATGCACAATCATTAAAAATAATAAGATAAGCTAAAACATTATAATATAAAATTCGTGCGCGACAACCGCGACACAATCTTCGTTCTGTTCGAGTGAAACCGTGACCGTTCCTGTTACCGCGAAACCGTATTTTCGAACTATGTCCCACATTGGTTGGGAAACAAAAGTTGAAGTTTTATGTTTTTTATAAATGGAACAAAAACTATTTGTTGAATTTCTTCATTGGATGAAGACTATTGTTTTCTAAAAAAATTGATTCATAAAGTCCCACATTTGTAAGATAATGAAACACTCACTAATTTTCTTCTAATAAAACACTACTCCAAATACCTAACTCAAGGTAACATGGATTGACTTAAGCTCAAGTCGAGCCTTGATTTGGATTCGAGTTCGAGTCTTGAGTTTCGAGTCTGAGGTCAAGCTCGAGCTCGAGTTTAGGATTTCGAGTTTGAGTCGAGTTTGATTTCTTCAAGCTCGTGAGTTTTCAAGTCGAGTCGAGCTTAAATTTGAGTTTCCAAGTCGGCCTTAACCAAACTCTATCTCGACTCGCATTTTACAACCCTACGAATGACACAACATTTTCATAGCTTTTGGGATCCCTAATCTTTCTATCTCTAGCACTTAGCACAAAATCAATACCTCAGTACGCGAACGATCATGCACAAACTGATTTACAACTTGTTTGAACAAAGGTTCAACAGCATCAGGCGGTACCTGATACAAACAAGAGCCAACACGATAGAAAGAAGATTAAGATACAGTAAAAAAAAAAAACAGTGAAAAGATGGACATATGACACTACAAACGAACCATATCATGGCACGCTTGAACTGCTGAAGCAAGTAGATTAGTTATATCACGTTGATGGGGCTGCAATAAGGCAGTTGAAACTGTAAATCAGGTTGATATTATAGTTATAGAACCCTAAAATGCAAGAAAGAGAAGTTGAGAGCACAAACCTGCACATATTTTTGAAGGAAGGGATAAAAGCTCAGCAAAATCAATTGGTGAAGCCCAATTGTCCGAGCAACCGCTTTCAGCATCATCATCTTAACCTAAATGATAAAAATAGTCGATATCAAGGTTGTCAGAATACTTTATTAATACCAAAATACTCCCGCATGAAACTATAAAATTTTACTATCCTTCTTATGCCTCCATGACAGTAAGCAAAATTCCAGAAGATCAAAGGTCTAATACGTATTTTATAGAGGGATTTTCCATTTGATTGAAATTTTAAAATGCATTTCACCCAAGACTTTATACTCCCTACTTGACCAAAGACAGATTACATATCATCCCATTAATTCAGAAAGGAAAGCAACATTATCACCCCCTCGAGGCACAACAGGAAAAGGTGTACTAAGGCATCATTAGCACAGTCCTCAAAAGCGTGTTTTGTGCAAAAGTCCTCTTAATGCTAAAAGATGTAAAGGAGAACAAGAAGCCCACAGCAAATGAAGGGGAGAAGAAAAGAAAGAATTTAAGCCTCTGTTCAGTTCAGTTCAGATGAATATGAGCAACAAGCACAAAATTGGCAATTAATTCATTTCATGTTCAGTCACTACAAGAGAGTCATAGGGATTGAGTTGGTTTGCCACCAACTTGCAACCCCTTGGGTCAGGCGTTAAATTTTTCATGGAGATAAAGGGAAGGGAATATGGGGGTCTTTAGCCTTGACTATACTTGAGATAGGTGGCCCTGCTCAAGGTCCATAAGTACCTGTTCAAAAGAAAATGTCCAATCACTACAAGGTTCATAATGTATACCGAGAAATATGTGGTACAGTCATTGTCTAGTGTAAAGATGAGAGTCTCTTGGCTGACAAAATTCAACCCAAGTAACCAGTCAAGGGTGCTAAGCTTGTAACAGAATATCAGCGAGACATATGATTTGTCCTTCTCTTTGTTAATTATGTCCAATCAATTATTCCCTTAAAGATCAAGTTGCTATAAGAACACAGATTTACGATATCTAAGACAAGTTCCATGCATGAATTTCCCCTGCTTCAACCAATGTCGCTCAAACTCTATTAGTTTTAAAAGGTACGAGGCGCACTAAAGCGCAAGACAAAAGGAGGTGCAAGGCGAAGGCCCACGCATCCCGTAGGCGGGGCGCACATTGGGGGCCAAAAATCTTGAAAAACAACTACTGAATATATTCTATACTCAAAACAACATAATAATTGAAAATTTATAAGCTGCTGGTTGCTACCTCCTGTACTTAAAAAACGCAACTTAAGTCAGAAAAAAACAGTAAGATTTTATTCAAAGAAAAAAATCTGATTAGGCTAAGAACAACACAGGTTGAACAGAAGAAAAAGAAAGGAGAAGCTAAAGAAAACAAGAAAAAAAAAGAAAAGAAAAAGAACATGTGACTAATACAGAAAAGGAGAGAAAAAGAAGCATGTCACTTTTAGATGGAAAAGAAAGGATCGAAGAGTGAAAAAGAGAAGAAAAGATAGAAGAGTGAGAAGGAGAAGAAAGAGAGCAGATCAAAGAGAGATTAAGAAAGAATGACTGAGCTGGAAAGCTTCACCGGCGACAAGGCCAGCAGATCTGCAATCGGAAACCACTGGCCGGCCGTCTCTGTCATACCCAGCTATCAACAATTTTCCAAACGCTTCGTAATTCACGAATTAGGACTTTTCTAAAATTAGGGCTAAATTGAAGTAATTTCATGGAATCAATTGAGGGCTTTTGCTCAAATTTACGTCTTAAAACTTAAAAGGCAGCGTTGACTCTATTCCTGTGGGTTTTTGAGGACTGAGAGAAACTGTTGGAACTGGTAAGAGTTAAATTTATTTATTTATTTTTTGGTTTTTTAATGTTTTGAACTCATATCTCCTCTTTCTCCCGCTTCTTAACTGAAGGCAACTTAGGCGGTGCGCCTTGCGCATTGGCGCGGCGGCGCGTGCCTTGATGCGCCTATCCTATCGCGCTTCGCCTGGCTTACCAGATGAGTTTTGGCTTGCGCCTCCACTTGCCTGGCGCCTAGGTGCGCACTTTTTAAAACTAAGCGCTCGCTAACGTAATGGCCTTTCATACTTGCTCATACATCTAATAAAAAATTACACATTTCCCTTAGAAATTCATCCAGAAGTTTTCAATCTAAGGCAAGTAACTGACCATCACTACGGTGAATGCTCATGTTTTTTATTAAATATGCTGCCATGCATTGGGAAATTTTTTGCATTTGCCAACCCCTCTTTTTCAGTAAAGGGCTCAAGTAATTGTGGACATATTACAAAAGTCCTAATACATAAACAGCACAGATTGACGGAAAGACACTTAGCATGATGCCAGCACAAAATGGAGAAACCTGAATCTGAGACATGCAGAGTCAAAGATAAATATACTCTTTTTTCAAAGATGCAATTTAAACAAGGGTTTTATAAACGAAGGAACTTCAGAAGGCTTATACTTGATCCTAATAATTACATGGATTTGGATCCAACCACTGCAAGGGAACTCATACCATATCCTTCAAGCTTTGCTGCACACATTAGAACTCTACATTAAGACCATCCTAGTGTGTTCCATACTTGATCAAAAACCCATACAATCAAACAGGAGAAAAACAATTGCATACACAAGTGTATAATCCCGTCTGAATTCATTATAACTTTCCATACATCAATTTCACTTTTGAGAATCTAGCGGATATGCAAGAAACAATTTAAGCTTCAAATAATAAGCAAGACACAAACTGATCTAATATAGAATTCAAACACCCAAAAGTTATTTCACCTCAAAACGTTCATTGCAGCTTTGAAGTCGAGAAAACAGCTTCTCCGCAAATCCCTTCAAAGAAAAAAGTTCCAGCAGATAAAAAAAAGTACACAACATAATAAATTTCAACCAAAGAAAAAGCAGCATATCTAGTTAAACACATTGAATGCAACTAACCTGTGCATCTTTCAATTTCGCGAGTGGAGAATAGTAATTTGGACCAGTTTTCTCTGAACTTGAACGCTGCTGCCTTTTCATGCTACGCATGACACGTTGCAACTTAGCCTTCTTTTTCTTTTTGCTAGCTGTTGTGCCCTTATGGTGAGCCTGAAGTTATATGTAAGAGCTGCATTACCAATCAATTCTGCTTACACAAACTATATATGACAGCATTCCAAATGCACTCCCATTACTGTGGAGAAGCAAACTTTCAAGTGAAAAAGTCAACAGCAGATCTCACATAATCAAAGTCGATCAATCCAATTCCAAGTAGAGTAATTGACATAGATATATTTTAGAGGTGTAGGGAAATGAAGCTTGGCAAGAGAATCAACCAATCAATGATATCTTGATCACAACATCACCTAGAACATGTTTTTAACTTGGCTCATCTGCAGGGGATAGTGGCGGCAGCAAAATCTTCACTTTCAGTTAGCACTTAATCATCAAACATTATAAAAAGATTCAAATGGTCCTCCATGATGTCAGACGTCAGTTGAGCAACTCATACGAGTTCAATTTTCACTAGTAATTCTACAGGTTTGCGTTGGAACATTTTGAATTTGACAGGTAATCCTACGAGCAATTCGTTATCAAACAAGAAAGCAGGACAAACCTTATACACTTCCTCTCTACTGAGAACAACTTGGGGCTGTTGAGTTAGGTCGTCATCTTCACTGCTTGACGCATCACTGTCATCGTCATCTTGAATTTTCTCATAATCAAGAAGGAAGGAAAGAGCAGCTATCATGATCCTGAAAATTTTATAAATATGACTCTGGTCTTTACTACCATGCTAATTTCACAATCAAAATATTAACATCTACACGTATTATGATTGAATAAAACCAAATAAGAGAATTCACCGTGAAGAAGGATGAAAGCACGCCATGCAAATTGAATTTACAGTTCTTTCATCAGACCAAACTTTCCTACGGTGAAGATCGCAAAGTGCGACAAGAGACCTCTTTGCTATAGACTCTTCCTCACGCTGAAAGTATATAAAAGTGAATTCACACTCAAAAAATTTGCATTCCCATTGAATTATAAAGCAAAAGAAATAGTATAAGTTATTTACACTCAAATTAGAATGAGTACAGACCTGAAGCATTTGGAAAAGAACATTCTGAAGAGGCTTATTTTTAGCCTCATCCTTGTGCTTCTTATTAATGCGCTGAATAAAACGAATGACGTGTGAATATGCTAATTTCTTTAAATTCCTATCACCATAAGTCTGAAGTTCCATGAACAATGCCAATGTCTCACCCATTGCAACAATCTGCAAATCAATAACATAGTCACACTGTGGGCACGAAGTGATGGCATGTACTTTGCGAAAAAGTTTCAGTGTAGTACCACGAGGTATGACCATATAATAAAGTTACATTTTAAGCCCTCTGTATCTTTGCATCCAACCTATTAGCTTAAAAAGCCTCCAATGCACATGTTTTATAATTAACATATCTAATTCCATGTCAGTGAACATTATAAAAAATGTTGATATTCTCAAAATACAAATTGAACCAAATCTAACACGATCACACATTACGTTCTCAGTGGAGTACCATAAGCCATAAGGTATGACCAAAATTCCAATCGCAGCAAGTTACATATTAGTATATAAGTTTAGCCTAACGATCCGTTCCAGGAGATGTAGAAAAACAGCTTTACCCTTATACCTCAGGATACAATAGCTCTGCAAATGTATTAACAAGGCCGCATCGCATCGTATCGCCAATGTCGTAAAGGTTTCCAAATCTACCAAACCGATATTAACCGCATTGTAATGGTGTAAAAAACCGCATTTTAGCCGGGTTTTAAGGATATTTCATGGTTAAGCCGATATTCAGCGGTACAACAACGGCATCATCCCGGTTCCCACATCACCGTGACAGTTACCGCAACCGTGACTGAAACCATATTTTCGAACTCTGATTGTACAATTCAGCAAGAAGACACGTAGACTTCAAAGTAATCATCATATACTATTTTTTCCAGTATATTACGTATATTATGTGGTATCTGATCTGATAAATTAAACATACTTTTCATCAAGGCCTTGTTCTTTCACCTTTAAGAGATAGGTTCCACAAATTTAAGTTAAAAGGAGGTGATAATCATGTTTTTACACTTCCAGAAACTTCCTCAATTTTGTTTTTACACGTCATTCTAGATTAATTCCCAAACATAATCGCTCTACACTGATCAAAACAACGAAATATATGTATAACAAGCTTTCATCCTCAACATGAACATGAATCATATTTTCTAGCTCTGAAAACAATATAATATCAAATGAGAATATAAATCAGAAGAGTGCAATCACTATATTTTTGTTTTCTTTGCTCACTTGAGCTCTCCTCATTCGGCTTATTGTGAACATTAAGACTACTAAAATGAACAAAAAATAGCCTTTTGATCACGTTACAACTAGTAAACCATAAAAATAGTGCAAATATAAAAAATAAAAAAAAAAAAACAATGACAAATTACAATGAGAATTAAAGAGGAGAAAGCTTCTACCTTCCTATTAACCAAAAGAATAAGCGCCTGAGTCAATTGACACCGGAGAGAAGACGGCAAGGAGCGGGCAGTAGTCCGAAGAAGATCAGCGAGCTGCTTAGGGAAAGGCGAAAGATGTTTAGGATAAAACTGAGTCAAATGAGCCAAAAACAAGGATTTTTCACCGAGGTCTTTGGCGACGGAAGGGTCGGCAGCAATGGCGCTGACAGCTGCTTGTTGCTCGAAAAGCTCAAGAGAGGATTTGAATTGCTGGTAAATCAACTGTAGTTCGGCTTCATAACTTTCTGGGTCGCACTTCATCTTTGATTGTAGGTTTTGTAGGCTTAGTTTGTCGGCGGAGAGCCCGGCTGCTGACATTGCCTCCGCCGAGAGGATCTCCATACCACACGTGGTACGCATTTTTCTGAGTTTTGTTTGTTCGATCAGTGTATCGGTGTTTTGGGATTTTATGGGTGTGAAAGGTCCAAGGAGGGAAGATAAACCCTATGGAAACCCTAATGTCAGAATGTGCGGGGGAAAATGGGAGTCGTGATACGCCCATACATAGTTGCCCATACCGGGGGTAAAATCGTAATTTCGTGCACAAAATTTAAATGAGGTAAAAATTGTAAACCAGAAACCCATTTCTCCATCTCTCCTCCTCTCCTCCTCCCTCATTCTCCCTCGCCAATCGTTAAAAATTGAAACTCGCGACAACCACCACCGTCGACCGTTGTACTGCGAGTAAACGCGCGACAACCACGCTTCTCCATCGTCGACCGTTCGAAGATGGTGAGGGCAGAGGCGACGTTGGAATTTCCGGCCAGATCTGTTTTTTTTTTTTTCTTCTTTTCGTTTATTTTTTTCTGTTTTTAGATCTGTAAATTTTTTATTTTATGATTTTATCAGAGTGTGCGACGCTAATCGCAGCCTCCGATGAGTTCCTTCTTCGTTTTTGTTTCTGCGAGTTTTGTTTCTGTTTTTTTTTCATTTTTAGGTTTGTTGGTAGATTTTTTTAGATCTGATTTGTTTTCGTTTTCCTCGTCGTTCAAAGTACCGGCGCCATCGCCGTCGACCGTACCGGCGCCACCGTCTTACGTTGTTGCAGCAAGATCTTCTGTATTTTTTTAAAAAAATTCCTCTTTATTTCTGTTATTGCTATGTAATTTTGGAATAGTTGTTACAGAATTAATTGTTGTTGCTATGTAACAGAATTTTTTTTTATTACTCTTTTATTTCTATTTTTTTTCTGTAATTCTACCAGAATTTTTTTTGTTAGTTTATATAATTTCATTTTCTGTTTTTCATTAGTTATTTTTTTTTTTGGATTATAAGTTATCCAATCATTTTATATTTTTTTTTGTTGAGTAAGATGTCACTAGGTTTTAGGCCCGTGCACAATGCACGGGAACTATTTAGTATAATAAAATGTTTATATATCAGCTACAATGAAAACGTGTAAACGATTCTTACGTTAACTTGATAAAAAAAACTCTGTGTTTAAGAGATATACACCTTTATATTAATTATAAAGTTGTTTAACATATACATGATACTGATATGTTTTGGAAGACTTCTTTTTAGTGCAAAACGAAATTTATTAAGAAGTTACTTCCTCCGTTCTATTTCTATAATATTGCAAAATGAGATTTTTACACTATCCATTCACCATCATAACCTTTCACTATATATTATGATTTTTATGTTAGGAAAAATATTGTCATGTGGGGTCTTGTTAGATTCGTCTCGATATATACTTCAGAATATCAATTTTGTATAATTTTGCTAAAAAGTAATTAAAGATATTAATAGTTAAAATAGTGTATTAGCAAACGTGAAAACTCAATTGTTGCAGTAGAAAAAGAACGGAGGTTGTATAACATAGTCATAAGCAAAGCCAACAACACCTTATGTTGAGATGACAAAGGTAAATTAATGATCTCAACTGCTTCAAAAAGGGAGAAAATTTGCACGAACTTGGTCTTATCCTAGTAACCAGTTAGGGGTCAATTGTCTTAGAAACCCTCTCCACATTAAAGTCTTCATTTTTTACTCGAAATGGCCTTAAAGTGTTAGACTTCCCATGTTCTTTCTCATAAATTAGTACTATTAGGCAATTTTTACTCGTGACTGATAAATGGCTACATAAAATTAGCCATGACTACGAACTGGTTTCGGGAGATACAAAGCTACCATGTGATAGGGATTGTCCTTGACTTTTAACACATGGTCGAAAAAACTGTCTTTTTTGAAACATCATAAGAAATTTTGTTCCAACTGACGGAATAAGTACCAATGGGGTATAAATACCTTATTCCCCGTTGTTAACTGAAATACCACAATTTCGATGATATATTGTATCATACCTTATTCCAAATTGTGTGTATTTTTTGAAACATCATAAGAAAATTTTGTTCCAACTGACGGAATAAGTACCATATGGGGTATAAATACCTTATTCCCTATTGATACCTGAAATTACCATCATTTCGATGATATATTGTATCAATACCTTATTCCCCGTTCCATCTGACGTAATGAGTATCATACGGGGTTTCCCACTTTACTTTTTTGCCTAAATACCTTATTCCCCGTTGCTACTTGAAATAATCCTTACTCATTAGTTTCTTCCTAAAAACAATTTTAGAATATATTAAGCCACTACAATTTTAATATTAAGAATAATTTAGAAAATGATAATTTTGTATAGTAAACAAATATAAATACACAATACTTGTATAATGTCTGTGTGTTATATAAGTTCTCCATATGAATTCCATTTCAATATTATCTTTTACATCAAAGAAAAAAGAAGCTGTCAAAACAAAGTGCATAGGCAAATTAACAACTTTTCTAATTCGATAACTTCTAATCTTTCAACAACAGTTTTACTGTCTTATAGACCAACTAAAATTGAATACTTATAAATTCCTCTTTTGATATATAAGCTTGATATATAATTAACTCATTTTGTTGATTCACCTTCTCAATTAGTGTCTCGAAGCTCATTAAAGAAAGCTATATTTATAATTTAAGCACATGGGCCATGTTGCACTCTCTCTGCTAATCCTTCATTTTAGAATTTTAATATAAAATGGGCCAAATTCAAAGTGTACATTTTCTTTAAAAATGATATTAATATCAAGCATAAGTTCATAAGTGGATGTATTTATATTTTTGTTTCATTTGAATGTAAGAGCGTGGAAAAATTTTGAGTGATCCTAAGGTTATCTCTCTTAGATACAATAAAATAATAATAGTAATATATATATATAAAATAAATTGGATAGAGAACAATCATAAAATTAATGTCTGGATGTACTCTTGGCCAAGGAAATTTCAATAATTAGAGGGTTGACAACCCGTTGGATCACCTAATCATCTAAATTTTTTCGAACTTATATCGTCATAGTTTTGTCAAAATAAGTTGAAGTGAACCGACCCTTATATGTTGGTTTTCACTTTTTTACCTAATTTAATTTCTTGTTTCATATATTGTCTCTTGTCTTACTTCTCTCACTTTAAGGGACTGTTCTCCTCCAAATTCTTCGATCTCCCCATTAAAGAGAATACTTGAATACTTTCATCTCTTCTTCCTGTCTCTATCTCATTTCTAGAGAAGTGAGAAAATTGTTAGTCACTTCAAATTATTCTCATTGGCGAAATTTTAATTGTTAGTTTTTTCGTTTCTCTCTCATCTAATGGCGGTTTTGGGGTTGGAGTTTTTCTCTTTCCTCTCTGTTGGTTGGTTCCCAGTTGCTACTGCGTTTTGTTGTGCAGGTTGTATGAATTGTTGTTTTGTAGGATTTTTCTCTCTCTCTCTTTTTTCTTACTCCAATTGATCGAATTGATACTCATTTTTGGATGAATTACACAAAAATGAGCTGACTCACTCGCTCTCAACTTACTGATTGCTCATGTCCATGCCGACTCATTTATTTTGCTTTTGGTTCGATTTTTCTCCGACCTTTGATTATTCACCTTTTTTTTATCATAATTTTCTCTATTTGAGGATTCTCAATTTGGTGAGATGTTTTGAAATTGTGGGTATGTAATATTTAATGGGTTTAACATAATGTTTGTGAATACTTATGGTTATAGAGTTGGTATTAGTCCTTTCTTTGCCTAAATTATAGCAATTATAAAACAATCAATTTCCTAATTAGTGGATATAAAACCGGTAACTATTGGATAAAAAAAACTTCTCATAAAATGATCTAGAAAAATTGTTGAACATCCTTCAGCACAGGCATGTATCTCAAAGAAAAAAAAGAGAGAAAAAGAGTAAAACATCTTTGCATGCATGTGTATATACTTGCACGGATTTATAATACAATCATTCAATTGTGTGTAACTAAATTTCCTTAAAGAATTTTAAAAAAAATCAATGAAATCATTTTAATAGGATTGACATGTGGCTTTGAATTGTGTATATATTCTTGCACGGATTTATAATACGGTCATTCAATTGTGTGTAACTAAATTTTCTTAAAAATTTCAGTATCAAATCTAAAATCATCCTGCAAATATTTTTCAACTTCAAAAAGAGTAGCTGAATGGAATATTTGACAGGAAAGGAAAAACCTTGGAAGATTTGCTTAAGTGGAGATTTCCTTCCAGTGAGGAATCTTACTTTTACAGCCCAAATCACGGATATATCTTCAACTTAAGGAAATTGGAGGTTTCCTAAAACATTCAATGACTGATTTTCAAAATTTGGGAAACTAATAATAAAGGAATCAAACATAATCATTTTAATGGAATGTGACACGTGGCATTTATTTCATTGCTCTATGAATGTGGGGTGAATTGTGAGAGCGAAATTTCTATGAGGCTGCCACGTAGGCTAATTTTTTCTTGCTTTAATATTATATATGATTGGGTGGATATTGGGTGGATGGACTAATTACCTAGTTTTAATATTTCAAACTAGTTATTAGGTCCGGGCTATGCCCCGGGTAAGAAAAAATTTTATTTATTAATATAATACTTTAGGATAATAACAATAAATACAACTTAGCCTAGTGGTTAAGATTGTAGTATATGTACTCGAGGTCTCAGGATCAAATCCTATACTATGCAATTTCTAAATTTTTTTATTGTACATAGATTACATGAGCTAAAACTCCCTAGGATAGTATTGTAGTGGTCAACACTGCTCTTCAAATGGTATCATGCATACATAATTAATTTTAATATGAACATGCAAATTTATTTATTTTTAAGGATGCAAGGGATATGTTAAATAACATCAATTAATTGCAACACATATTTTAAATTTTGTGGAAACATGGATCATTAAGAGATGTTAGATGAGATGGTGATTCTTTGAAAACAATTATGTAAGGTCAGAGGTTCGAGCCCAGGCTTCAGCACATTTATTTTTTAAATAATGATCACTTGACTTTGTTGGTTAACAGACACGTGGCAAGATTCTAGTGACAGGAGGAGAGTGCCACGTGGTGCATCGACGTTGTTACGCACGCCTTTTAATATATATGTATAGATTTGATTGCAAATACAAATTGGATTAATTACCTAGAATAAACATTTATTCTACTAGTGAGTCACATTTAAACACGTTCAGTTCAATCGACAATAGTGAAATTTAAACTCGTTCATTCGATAATAGTCACATTTAAACTCGTTAAATTCAATCAATAATAGTGTAATTTAAACTCGTTTAGTCGATAATAGTCACATCTAAACTCGTTCATTCGATAATAGTCACATTTAAACTCGTTAATTCGATAATAGTGACATTCAAACTCGTTCATTCGGTAGTAGTCACTTTTAAATTGATATAGAAGAATTGTGATAAATGAAAAAAAAAACATACAAAAGGTTATTTATAAGCATTAGATAAAATATATAATACCATTAAATGTTGGTTGAATATTTTTGTATTAGTCTAGCTAAATAATCCATGCATATATAACATATATAAAGTGAATATCATAGTCATGTATTTCACGACTTAACATACCTTATTTCGTTTACGGCTTGTTATTGGAATAAAGTGAATAAAGTAATGTAGTAATATTTATGCGATTATTTTTTATATTTATTTATTTATCTTATTATAAATGTTCAAAATAAGTAAGAACATAATATATATGATTGAATGATGTTCTGATATGATTCAATTAATGATGGATACAATTTCACGCCACTCTGATATGAGTTATAATAGGAAATTGTATGGTTGTTACGGATATGCATTAGAGCCATTAGTTACCTTTACAACGACATGAAACACTTCATATCAACTAATTGTTACGTATTAGCAACTAATTGTTACTTGTTAGCAACTAATTCTTACTTATTAGCTACTAATTGTTACGTATTAGCAGCTAATTACTACTTGTTAGCTACTAATTGTTACGTATTAGCAACTAACTGTTACTTGTTAGCTACTAAATGTTACTTATTACTTATTAGCAACTAATTGTTACTTATTAGCTACTAATTGTTACGTATTAGCAGCTAATTATTACTTGTTAGCTACTAATTGTTATGTATTAGCAACTAACCGTTACTTGTTAGCTACTAATTGTTACTTATTAGCAACTAATTGTTATTTGTTAGCTACTAATTCTTACTTATTAGCTACTAATTATTACTTATTAGTAATTAATTGTTAATTCTTATTTTCATATGAGTTTAATATGAGTGATATGAGTTAAAATACTTAAGGTGTTACTTATTAGTTACCTTAAATCACAATATTATCATACCACAAGTTGATGGAATCATATCAAAAAGTGGTTGAATTTTGTCACAGATTGAGTGAATCATATCTTATATTTAGTGAATCATACCACAAATTGAGGGATCCTTTTTTAAAAAAATATTTAGTGAACTACAAGTTTACTAAACGAGCAGGTAACACTGTAGCTCATTTTGTAGCTAGGTGGGATACCAATGATATTGCTGAGTATGTTTGTACGAATATGTTCCCGCAAAGTATTCAGACTTTGGCGGACATTGATTTGCTTTAATATATATTTGCTCGTTTCCTTTCAAAAAAAAAAAAAGTTTACTAAATGTGTCATATTATTAATTTAATATTGTTTATTATTTTTTTTATGACAATGTTGTTTATTTGCTTAACATTAAATTGTAACTACTTGAAATTGGCAACTTAGTTGCTAATTTCTTTTTTTTTAAATTTCTTTTAATGTCATTTGCGACCAGATTTCTGGTCGTAGATGACAACTAATTGCGACGAGATCTAAATCTAGTCGAAAAAGAACAATTACGACCAAGCCTTTTACGACCGCTGACGACCACACCCGTTTCTTGTCGTAAAAGACTTTTTACGACCAAATTTGAGCCTTTTGCGACCAGAAATCTGGTCGTAATTGGCAGTTTTTCTTGTAGTGATGACAGGATGACGAAGTGAGAAATGGAAATAAGAGGAAAAGAAAAAGTTAGAAAAGAGTGGGTAATAAGGTAAATGTTGTATGATTTGAAAAGTTGTATAGTAATTTTTTGAAATGTAATTGTAAATAATGAAGTAGTGTGGTTGGAAGTTAATATATTTTGGTGATCAAAGTTCTTTTGGTACAATGAAGTACTTGTTTTTGTAAATTGTCAATGAAATACTTGATTTTGTAAATTGTCAATGAAGTATTCGGCTTTGTTAATTGTCAATGAAGTACTCGATTTGCTATACTCGAGTACAATGAAGTACTCGATTTTGTAAATTGTCAATGATCGGACAATATTGAATATATCTTTGCGTATTTTATGTTATGATATGATTCATCAAACATTTGATATAATTAATCAAATATGGGACATGATTCACATGCCAACTGATATGAAAATACCACATAACTAATAATCTCTAATGAATTGTACGCAATAACATGTTTACTATATTCAAAGTTCATTATTTAAGTTACAAAAGTTATCGTAAACTTGTATTCGATAAAAAAAAAAAACTTAAGATGCAGTAAAGAATAATCGTGTGTTGGTATTTTAATTTACAACTATAGTGTGTCTATGTTCATATGATAATAACGTATCAAGTTCAATCGATAATAGTCATATTTGAACTCGTTAAGTTCAATCGATAATAGTGAAATTTAAACTCGTTCAGTCGATAATAGTCACATCTAAACTCGTTCATTCGATAATAGTCACATTTAAACTCGTTAATTCGATAATAGTGACATCCAAACTCGTTCATTCGGTAGTAGTCACTTTTAAATTGATATAGAAGAATTGTGATAAATGAAAAAAAACATACAAAGGGTTATTTATAAGCATTTGATAAAATAATACCATTGAATGTTGGTTGAATATTTTTGTATTAGTCTAGTTAGATAATCCATACATATATAACATATATAAAGTGAATATCATAGTCATGTATTTCACGACTTAACATACCAACTTCTTATTCCGTTTACGGCTTATTGCTGGAATAAATTGAATAAAATAATGTAGTAATATTTATGCGATTATTTATTATATTTATTTATACTTTTGTAATAGTTACATTTATTTATCTTATTATAAATGTACAAAATAAGTAAGAACATAATATATATGATTGAATGATGTTCTGATATGATTCAATTAATGATGGATATAATTTCACCCCACTCTGATATGAGTTATGATAGGAAATTGTATGGTTGTTACGGATATGCATTAGCTACCTTTACAACGACATGAAACACTTCCTAACAACTAATTGTTACGTATTAGCAACTAATTGTTACTTGTTAGCTACTAATTGTTACTTATTAGCTACTAATTGTTACTTATTAGTAATTAATTGTTAATTTTTATTTTCATATGAGTTTAATATGAGTGATATGAGTTAAAATACTCAAGGTGTTACTTATTAGTTACCTTAGTAATTAAGTGAAACACGTCTTAGCTACTAGTTTAATAAACTAATAACCATATAATATATTAAGCGAATCAGATTAGTAATTGAGTAGAATAAGATCCCTTCATATAATAAAGCGAGTGAGTCCTATCAAAATTTCAATTACACATATCACAAGCTGACTTAGTCATATTATAGCATGAAATTTATATGAGATTGTAAGTGAATCGCGTCACTAATTGGAGCCTTTATAAAAAAAATAGTAAATCACAACATTATCATATCACAAGTTGATGGACTCATATCAAAAAGTGGTTGAATTTTGTCACAGATTGAGTGAATCATATATTATATTTAGTGAATCATATCACAAATTGAGGGATCCTTTTTTTTAAAAATATTTAGTGAACTACAAGTTTACTAAATGTATCATATCACATATTATTCCTTTGAAGGCTTAACTTGAATAATCATATTACTTCTTTCACGGTTTATTATTAAAATAAAGAAATGCAAAGTAATGTAGTAATATTTTTTTTTATTTAGGTCTTTTTATAACAATTGGAGTAATGAGATAATGTTTCTTTGATTTGAGTCTTTTTATAACAATTAGAGTAATGAGATATCCCTCCGTTTTTTTCAATTGTTACATTGTTGTATGCACAACAATTTAGACATTGACTAATAACTAAAAGAGATATTACTTTTTGGTGGGCTAAGTACCCCAACTAATAAAAGTTTAAACAATGTAACAATTAAAAATAAAAGAATATTTATGGAAATGTAACAATTAAAAATAATGGAGGAAGTATTAGCTACGCACTCATTATTACTTATTACTTATTACTTATTAGCTACTAATTATTACTTTTTATCTAACAATTGTTACTTCTTATCTACTAATCATATAACTATTACTTCTTATCTACTAATTATAAAACTATTATTGGGTTTATCGTGTTAAATTCAAGAACAGTTTTATAATCTCTATTATAAATGGCAACTCTTGATCAGCACTTTGGAGTCCACCCTTTTGACCAATCAATATACCCCTACGGATTATTTAGTGGATTTGACTACGGATTTGATTGCTGTTTATATAAATGTGTTTGGTAACATTTAGCTGTTTGATAAAAGCTGATAAGTATATAAACAAAGATATATACTTATATGGTCACCTCAAAAAAAGTACTTTAATACTAATCAATTTTAGAGGTAGTTATAGAGTGACTTCGGAAAATGTTTTATTGTAAATGTGCTTCTTTTTCCATCAATTCTCCTTACTAAAACAGTTTTAATCGGTTTAAATTAAATTTGATTAGTAAAAATCAGTGTTAATTAATCTAGTGTTCATTCTAAATTAGGTTTGTGTTTTTTTAGGGAAATTAGGTTTGTGTTTAATTGTAGAGGATGTGAAATCAATAGTCCAAAATATGATACTTATTCTTTTCTATTTTTGTTCCTTTGTTTTGGGATCAAGAATAAGATTAATTAACTTGGTTGATCAAGGGTGACTTTTTTTTTTTGAAAGATAATCAAGGGTGACTTTAGAATAACATCCTCACTCATTCATCTTCTGTTAGGCAATTCTACAAATAAAATAATAATAATAATAATAATAATAATAATAATAATAATAATAATAATAATAATAATAATAATAATAATAACCCCCCTTCTAACCCAGTAGACACCACACCACAAACACCAACACCAACACCAACACCCAAATTTCAGAACCCCATTCTCTCCTCCTTCTCTCTCCTATTTCTTTTTCACTTCCATCCCACAAAATCCTTCCTAAAACTAATCTGTAGCACCATCTCATCATCATCATCCTCAATGGTTTATCAAGAATCATCATCATCAAGTATCCTCCTCCTCCTCCTCATCATCATCCTCAATCGTTTATCAAGAATCATCATCATCCTCAATCGTTTATCAAGAATCATCATCATCCTTCTAGGCTTTGATTTTTAGCTTTATTTCACACTTTTTAGTTTGGCTTTTGTACGTAGAGTTGTTGACTGCAAGAATCATCAAGAATCTGTGGCTTTCACACTTTTTAGAGAGAAAGGGGAAAGAAAGAAGTGAAAAATGAAAGAGGAGAGAGAAAGGGGAAAGAAAGTTAGACAGTTGTTATTTAATTTTTTAGATTAAAAATTGCAGTCAAAATTACCATTTTGCACTTACTTTTCAGCAAAACTACAAAAATATCCCCGGTATGGGAAACTACCTCCCCATACCGGGTATGGGGTGATACTTTCTCGGGAAAATGGTGGTTTTCGTTCGACGATGTGTGGATTCTCTGCTTAAGTGTTTGACGGCTGGAGACTCGAGTGTTTGGTGCCCTATTGCTTTGTGTGAGTGGGTGACCAGGTGACGTATTGGTATTGACTTTTTACATGGGTGATGAGAAATAATAGGTCCCTAACAAGAGCATTACCTAATTTTTATAAACTCATCTACCTAGTATTATATGCATGCGATGCGTGTGTTAATTTTAAAACTTATTATTGTATATAAACTCATCTAAGTAGTCTTATATGCATGGGATGCGTGCGTTAATTTGAAAACTTATTATTATATACTCCATCTGTGTTATAGTTATGATTACTCTTAAAATATGAATGATCAATAGTTAGATGAGTTTAGATATATTAATTTGCTAATGTAAAAAATTAACAAAGATTGTGAGTGATTTTTAACATTACTTTTAATCTAGATATATTAATTCTTACGATTTACTGAACATAGAACATTACACATACTTTTATGTTCAATAATGAACTGCATACCTGATCAACAGTAAAGTATTCGTAAGAATGTCGTATTTGAGAATGTCGTGAAACTCCAATTTATGAAAAAAACTAATTTTTTTTGTTTGGAGTTTGTTTTTATAATTGTGTTTGTGTTACGGAAAAAATTATTTTGAGTTTGAGTTATCTATGTAATGAGAATGTCATGCATTTTTTTGTTAATGTGTGTGGTATTAACGTTTGGTAAGATCTTGATTATGAATCTTTTTTATTGGCAAGTTTATGTAATTGAGCTTTTATATGAGTTGATTGGGTTTAATAAAGATTTGATTGATTTTCTTTGGCATGTTTATGTGTGAAAATGTCTAATATTTCTGTTGTGGAGGGGTAATTAAGTAAATTTCAAGAAGGACACCATTGCTCTTCTCTTGGCTGATATAATAGAGATTGGTATCAAAGTATTGGTATTAAAGTATTAGTATTAATGTCTTAAGACTTAGAAAAAATTGGGGTTGGCTTAAGTGGTGAGCTTTCTCATCTTCCCTAGCAAGGTCTAGGGTGCAATTCCTACCCCAAGCATTTGTTTGGGATTTAAGGGGGGGGGGGGGTGGGGGGTGTCTAGCTTGTAATGGGCCTCTGTATGGGGCCTTGTGCGAGGGCAGCCTAGAGGAATTTTTCTTACCAATTTTTTTAAAAAATGTCTTCAGACTAAGATACTAAATAGTAATATAAACAACCAGAATAAAGATGAGTGAAACTCTTAAGAGCGAGAAAGAATCATGAGATGCAAAAGACCCTCAAGAAGCCAAAGAAGCCTCCTGACCCTAGATACTCTTTGATTAACCTTCCCGTCCACGAATCCCCTATCCTCCAGTTCATTTCCTTCTGTTATAGAACACCAAATTGCCATTATTTGCTTTTCTCTAACTCACTTAATTGGGTTTTTGGAACCAATATGTTCTGCCTCCTTCAAGATCTCAATCTTCACCTTCACACCTCGCTTGTCGCTCCTACTGATGGAGAGATTCCGCGACTGGCTTCCTAGTAGTCAAAATCCACTACGTCCACCGTCAATCTCCATCGTCAACCACCCGAACAACATCTCAGCCGTCATAAGTCCTCGACATCGCTTTTGACCGCCACTATCATCACCGCACCAAATCCTACCCGACGCCATGCCTACAACATCTGCCACGCAATTCATTTCTTCCAGGTAAGTTTTCTCCCCTTCATTTTTGGTTTTACTTGGTGTTATTTTATATTGAATCCCTGCTCAATCGTTAGACCTACAACTTTAACAAGTATTGCCCTTTTCATAAACAACATCAATTTAATGACCATAAAAATGACCTATTTTCATTAACACAAGATCTGTCAAAGTCAAAAACTGATTTTTTTTCTTCCCCAAAGACCCCCTTTCTCTCAAAAACGACCATCCTCAAAATAATTATGCTGATTATTCAAAGCAAATTCGCAATCGCACTAATCCCCTATTTGAGATTCGTAAGTGGAGAAACAATTCGCGAACTGAGGTGAACATTATCGGATCTCTGTGGCCTATTGGCTCAGACAACGATGCACTGCTTGATGGTGGGTATACTTCTTCACGATGCGCCACTATCTTTGAACCTTATACAAATTTCACCCTCCTTGATTTTATCGAATTATTTCTACCTTTAATCTTACACGTGTGGAGCCATTATTGTGGTATGCTTTTCTAACTTAGCTACTTATTTTCACTAGTGGAAAAAAGCCCATCTGATGCGGTCAAAATCGGGCTTACTGATGCGGTTTTGGTCCGCATCAGATCGGCCCGTAGCTGATTAAACAAATTAACTAATGCGGTCCATGACCGCATCACATTCTCACTACTTGATGCGATTTTGCAAGACCGCATCAGATTTTGTGGTCAAGGAATTTTTTAAAAAAACATGCTTTGCACTGCAGGTGGCCGGGCTGGCATAAACTGACCCAACCTGATAACCCGCCCTGAAAATTCCGGGTTTGGGTTGAGATTTTCGACCTGAATAAAAAATGGGCTGACCCAACCCGACTTGAAAATATAATGGGTTAGGTTCAGGTTGACCTTTTGAACTTGAAAATGACTCGAAATGACCTGATTTAAAAAAAACTTATATTATGTTGGGTTAGCCCTTAGCCGGTTAGGTTATAATATTGGGCCAAGTCCAATATTTGGATCTTAAAACATAAAACCCTAGAGTAATTAAGTAAATCGGTCCACGACATTTTCCTTTTCCATTTTTCCTCTGCTACAACCTACAGACTACAAAGTATCACTAAATCATCAACTCACTTCAATCAAAACCCTAGAGTAGTTGAGTAAATCACTCCACGGAGTTTTGATCATTGGATATTTAGAATTTTATTTCAGGTCATTTTGGGTTGGTTTCGGGTCAGCTCGAAAAATATAAGGCCGGGTTTGGGTTGAGGTTTTCGACCTGAAATATTAATCAGGTTGGGTTTGGGTCAGGGGTAAGTGACCTAAAATATAGATCAGGTTAACCTGAAACTGACCTAACCCGACCTGATTGTCAGCCCTAACTGCATGTCTGCAACAACAAAGCAGGTTGACAACCCAAACAATTATACATCAGATCTAAGTAACGAAACTTCATAAAAATTCAGATCTAATAACAAATATTCTTTTTTTTTTTTACAATGGCTAATAACAAATATTCACTATTACATAATTGACATTAAGTAACACCTAAAAAGTGTTACTTGAAGTGCTAAAACTGTTTCATTAGATAATAGGTAACACTTTTTTTGGGTGTTACATCTGCCCGTGTTACCTATGCTTTTAGGTAACACTTTTGAAAGCCTATAGTAACACTTCAACAAATGTTACTTTAAATTGGTTTATGTAAGACTATTAATAGCTATTGTTACACTTTTAAAGTGTTACCAAAAACTTTTATGTAACACTTTTTATATCATTAGTAACATCTTATAGTGTTACCATTAATATGTAGTAACACTTTATTCAACATTACGTTATCACTTTTGATCATCTAATGTAGTATGTCCTGCGTATTAGGTAACACTTTTTGGCATCTCTTGTAAGACCGATAGGTAATAAAGTAACACTTTTCATCATTAAGGTATATATTTATATTAAAAATAAAAATACTAATATGAAAATACAAAATTGATATAAAAATTGACAATTATATTATAATAATGATATAATTTTATACACTTATTCGTGCTATTTTCATAATTCTATATGGTGACCCTGTATAATTTTAAATTCTATTTGGTAGCCAAAGATAAACTTCCTTACATATCGTGACCCTCAACTAGTTTACCTTTTTACCACGTGACATTACTAAGCCTAAAACGTTATGTTAACGTTAAGTTTTCATAGTTTTCGTTGTATGATGCGTTAGGTTAGCTTAGTAACTAATTTCCCTCCAAAAAAATTCTTTAGTTTCCCTCCAAAATGTATTAGCCCCTTCCCCATATAAACAAGTCCTCATATAACCTAGAGCACCAATTTTTTTCTCCTTTCAATTCTGTTTCTCTTCAATGGCTTCGTCTTCAAATGCTTCTTCTTTCTCAAGCTTAGGTGCTGCTAATGAGGGTCCTTTTTGTGGGTTAAATTGAGACGTTGCCTTTGCCAATCTAATGCATATTTTGAGATTAAGATTTCTGGATCTACTGCTAATCCTAACAAGCTATACTATAAGTGCAAAGCGTGTGGAAAATTTGGCTGGGTTGCAGATGCAGATATGAAGAACGAAGTTGCTGTTGTGGTTGATGGGGTTAGGGAGATGGCAGATGGGATAGCTGATGTCATATAGAAATTAGGTTCCTTTGTCAAATTCATGGAGATGGTTGTTAAAATGGTATGGTTTATGTATATAGTTATGGTTATTCTTGTGATGTTGAAATAGTTAATAGGCTGAAGTGATGTATTGTAAGCAGTAGTAGTATGTATTTGTAGTTGTACTTTTGCAAATCAATAAATGAAGTTTAATTTGGCCAAAATAATTGATGTCATTATATATGTGTGGCTTGAAGTCAATTTCCACAAATCACATAACGTGCCCAATAAAAATAAAGGTTTACATTCCTAACAACATGCTGTTCAAAAAAACACATGGTGACTAATTAGAATTTAACACCCCTAAAACAAGTTTATAATCTTAACACTTCTTCTTAACAACCTTCTCATCAACTAAACAGGTTGTGACATGGTCAGTCTTGCACTTCTTCTTCGTTGGACCTGATGCAGTGGTGCAGCAACTGGTTGTGAAGATGTGGTCGCTCTCTTATGTTGTTGCTTCCTTGGTTTTGTTGTTGCACCACCCTTGCAAGTAAAAGAATTATGCCCAAACTCTTTATAGTTGCCACACCTAATGGTCTTGGACCTCTTCCCCTTTTGCTGTTCATCCTCCTCCCTTCTCCTATTTCTACAAGGTCTTCCTGCCCCTCTTTTCATCACTGGGGGGATGCAATCTCAAGGAGCACAGTCTCAGGCTCGGGCCACTATTGAGGGTCAAGTATTGACTTTATATTGGATAAGTAGGCTCTGTTGTACACATCCACACTATACCAACCGCTTACATACGTGTGAGGATCCTCTTTGGCATGTAAAATGGCCCTCATACCATGTTTACATGGTATTCCACTTATTTGCCACAAATTACAAGCATAAGTTCTGTTAATCAAGCTCACCGGCAGAACTGACCTCCCACCATGTACTTCAAACTCTCCCTGACCAGAGAAATAAGCTTTGCAAGTCCTTGAATCTTGGCATAGGGTTTGTACTCTCTTGACTATATTGGGACATATGTCAGTGTTTTCCCAGCCCTCACAATTCTGCCTTTTGGATGCTAGCCTCACCATTGTTACTCTTCTTATACCTGCAAATAAGAAAAAGAACAATTCAACAAAGGCCTGCATCTATCTATTAACTTGAAATAACAAAAAAAGCACCAATCATACCTTCTAGAAGTGTCAAGACAGGCATGCATCTACCTATGCCAAGTGTAGCATTAAAGCTTTCCACGAAGTTTGTCTTATTAACATCACTTTTAATATCAGGGTTGAATTGCCACTTTGTCCACCTACTTTGATCTCCCAACTTCGAAAGCCATACTCTTGCATTAGGATTTACCTTGTCCAAAGCTTCCATTGCCTTCTTAAAAGTAAACTTACATGTGGCTCCACAAGCCTTCCAAAATAAACTGAACAATAGAGGACCTCCAAAAACCCTCTTCCAGTTTTAACTTAAGTGCTTACAACAATACCTTCTCCCAACTTTTGGACAATGCTCAGTCAATGCCATGTCAATGTCCTTGTGAAGAAAAGAAAAAAAGCATAAAAAAAAGCATTAAATCCCATGTTAGTCACTTAGTGAATAATAAAGAGAAGCAAAGACAATAATTACAAAACATATGTACCTTTTGCCTATCAGATATAGTACACCAATTGTCACCTCTCCCACTATCCTTCAATGTATTTTTTAAATGCCAGACAAAGAATGCCCAACTTTCACCATCCTCACCAGGTACAATAGCCCAAGCAAAGGGGAATAATTCATTATTGCCATCAAGGGCTACTGCAGACAAAAGAATGCCCCCATAGTTACCTTAAGGTGTGCACCATCCACACCAATCAAACTTTTGCATCCAGCAAGTAACCCTTCCATAGGGCCTTTTAGAGCAATGAATATAGAAGAGAAAGATAATGGTCTTTTTGGGGGTGTCCAGGCACAAATTGCAGTAGACTCAGGGTTTGTTCCTTTGACTATTTCACAATATCTAGGCAACAAACTATAAGAAACATCATACCCCCCATGTATTTCTATCAATGCTTCTGCCCTCATCTTGTAAATAGTGCTCCGTTTCATTTGGATCCCATATCTCTGCCATAACAACTCATTCAGAGACTTCGCACTAATGTCATTGTTTGCTCTGATATCATCCAGTAGCTTCTCTTTTGCCCACTTGCAGGTTACCATTGGGTTGCTCACTTCTAACCCCATACAAGTGTGTTTTGAGTTTTGAATAGATTTGATGGCCCAAGTTGTGCCATCTGGTAGCCTTGAAGCATGCAATCTCCACATACAATCCTGGGCAGAACATAGTGCAGTATACCTAGTGTTACTAGCCCTGTCAACAACCACAGAGAACCCACATTGAATGCGATAATCTCTTACCACACTTCTTAATGATGCTTGTCTAGAAACAACATCCAAGGCCTAAGCACTATCTTTCCAAATTCATCATCACCACATACTTCACCATTCTGGTATAACCTCTTCAAGTAGTTGGATTTATATTTTCCATCAATCTTGACATCATCATCATCTTTAAAATCATGGCCCTCATATGGGTCCTACTCATCATGAATGTTTTCCAAACCATCATCATCAGATAAGCCATCCTTAGAGACCAAACTCTCATGAGAGTCAGTCCCATTTCCAGTAGGTGAGTACATTTCATTATCATCCAAGTTATGCCCCCATTGATCATCTGTCTGCAAACTAATTGCAGCATTGTTAGGACTAATTCCATGACTGCCACTATTCCCACGAGTAGGCCTCACATTCAACCCTTTTCTAGCTGCAATACTTTTAAGGATCTTTTTTCCTCCAGCAGATGTAGTTTTAGATGCCTTTGATGAACCCTCAGTTGTACCAGAAGTAGTATTAGGTTGTAACATAACTAGATTCATGTCATTCACAGTAGTACTAATAGTAGTCATTATTGTTCTATGGCTATACTAGGACTATGTAATAATGGAATGTGTTTCACAAGAGCATCTTCTTCCCTAGATACATGAGCCCTCCCCCTTCCTCTTACCCTTCCCCTTCCCTTCCCCTTCCTATAGCTCGCTCTCCCCCTACCTCTTCCCCTTCCTCTGACTGGACTGGTGGGTACACCTTCATGACTGGTGGGAACACCTTCATTGATTATATCAATCCATGTTTCCTCTATTTCTAGGTTAAGTGGATTGTCATTTGGTGAGTAAGGGATAGATGAATTAATTGTGTCAAGAAATTCAGTAGCAGAACATATCTGAACTTCTCTATGCCTTTGGCTCCTCCTAGGTGTGTTGGTGGCAGTTGATTTCAAAGAGGGTGCAATAGATTGTGATATCACATCATTACTCTCAATAACTTTCTTCCTAGACCTTAAGCTTTTCATAGCCTTCATGAGTTCAGATGGTTCACTAAGTTCCCCAACCTAAAATTTAGATTATCTTAGACCTAGGTAAGTTAGCAAACATTTTCATTAAGTCACTGTCTGTTTGTAATTCAATGTGTTTCATCTTACTCACTTAGTTCCCCAACTCAAATTTCTCTCACTCACATATTCTTCTCAGCTCTCCTCACTCAGTTTTTGCTTTTCTCACTCACTCATTCTCTCTATTTGGTATCTCTCTCGTTTTTTCTCTCTTCCTACATTCACTTTTTCTATCTTTATTTTTCCTTTCTTCTCTATCTCTCAATGCCTTCAATGGTGAAGCCAAAAAACGAAAATGAAGCAAATTGGAATTATAGAAAATCAGTAGCAAATAATTGAAATTTTCAGTATGTTAAGGAGAACTAAAATTGAAGCGATGCAAAGAGAAATTTTTGAAGAAGCAAAGTCGAAAATTGTTGAACATTATTGTGATTTTGAATCTTTAATTTCAGAAAAAGACTATCTTTATCAAGGACCTCAAAGGACATTCACTCCATTGGGATTGACTCTGAAAGCAGCCTTCATGAAAAAGGAGCGCTTCAGCCTATCGGCCCTACTTCGGGCCCTCCTTGTGAGAAAAGATCCAGCAAATGGAATCCTAATGCCTACTGCAAGTACCATCAAGGGAATGGGCATACGACATCACAATGCTGGACCTTGAAGCATCATCTGCAGGATATGGTTGAAGATGGTAGATTACCAGTTCCGCCTGTAGCAAAAGTCAGCAATAGCGGCAATCCCTTGGGAAGTGCCACATAAGGCCGGGGCATAGTCATTTAACGCTAGTTTCTAAGTTGAGTCGGAGAGTCCCTCCCCTAGCTCTTTCATTTCCTTTCGTGTCAAGTGTATGTCATTTAGGATGTATTTTTAATAAGCCTTGATTTTTTTTAATTTTTAATTAATAAAATAACCGCATTTTCATTTCCATTGGTCTTTTCCATCCTTTTATTTATGCTTCTAGTTCAATGATGAAACTTAAATCACCTAATGAACTTGACTAATAATAATAAAAGGAGATCTGAAATTAAAAAAATGAGAATATAAAAATAAAAAAGAGGACATACTTTGGATAATGAGTTATTCCCATCTCCCTTCCATTAACTTTCATAGGCCATCCACATACAACCAAGAAAAAACAAAACCATCATCTTCATCAGCCAAATAGCCTGTCAATTCAAATCTTCACCTTCAAACCCCTCCAATACCCTAAACCATAAATTTCTGTGCAAGCCTTACTACATGAAAAACAAAGAAGATCAATTCTAGGAAAAATAAAATAGTGAAAAAAAATAAAGTGCGAAAAAAGCAAAAGCAAAAGAAAACACACAGGAAAAAAAATGCAAAAAAGAAAAAGCCACAAGCAAAGAAATAAAAAGTCAAGCTAGGGAGCTTGCTCACAAGTCCTACCTCTTATTGAAATCCTTCAACCCATCAAAACATTAATCCCTATCATTCAAGTACACAATTCTTACCTTGTCCTAACCAATTCAACCTTCATCTACACATAAAGCCTTTCAACCTTTCATCAACCCTAACTCCTTATTCAAAGTATGTCCATGCTTGCTAGGTTGAATACCCAAAGGGCGGCGTAGGCAAAAGTTAGGGAACAAAAAAATAATATAATAAAAAAATCAGATCCATAAATACGAATGGTCTGATTCCGCAAGGATACGTAGGAATCCTCATCTCGAGGTCCGACCGCTTCAATAAAATAAAATTAATCTAAGTTCTAATGATGTTTTTTTAGAGTTTAGGAGCATAATTTCTTTCTAGATCTCGACATAGACTCGAGTTTGCACCTAGCCTTGTCAAAGCCTTTTCCCACCTACATTCATTTGAGTCACAAATTCAAACTTTTTATTTTTGATCCAAACTCTCCTTTTCCCTAAAGGACTCTCTAACAATTCCATGGTTTTGGTCGATACTTGACTTTGCTTATATCAACTTCCCAAAGAAGAACCCCCAACAACAACTTTCAACGATTCAACAATAGATCAACTACATTTTGATATCATATCAAGTACATTTCAATTAAGGCTCAAGCCTAATTCAAGACAAGCCCATCCCAAGTGGGGGCTTCCTATATATGTGGTGGTGCCTTCAAGCCGAATCAAACTCCCGAAAAGTTGTAATCTGCGAACCTCATTTACGGACCCCGATTATTTACTAAACACGATTTTCAAAAACCATTCTATTTATTCCGAATCATTTTATCATTCTAAACATCTTCTAGCGTTGCAAATCTTGACCTTGCATTGCAGCCTTGCAAAACCCTGACCTTACATTGCATTACATACATTCTAGTCTTGTATAACCTTGGCCTTGCATGATGTGTCATCCCATAGCTTTGCATAACATTAATCCTTGCATAGTGTCTCATGCATCCTTAGAGAGTCTAAGTTTGCATATTTGCATCATCATGTGTTTATTTGAGTTGTTTGCACCTATCTGCTAACATCTTTCCCTGCAGATAATCAGATTGCTTGTAGTTATTGTCCTTCATACTAACTTTATTTTGCAGAGACCGATGTATATAGATCAGTTCCAAACTACAGAGCGTTTATAATTGTTCTCCGTCTCGACACCGTATACTTTGACTTTCGATTTCCTGAACCTCAGTCAAAGTGGGGGTTTCATAGACACATAATCGTGTCTCCCCATTAAAGGATCCAATGATGAAACATACCGAGGTATTAGTTGGAGCGACCCAACGGAAGAGCAATCTAAAGAACAACACCAAAATAGTGTTTCGAAGTAATATTCTTAATCCCAATTAATTGTGGATGATAATTAATTGTATTTGAGCTTAATTCTTTAAAAAGACCAATTCTTCAAAAATCCCAACTAATTGATAATTAATTGATTTATTATAATAAATAAATATTTTCAAAAGATATTTTTTATAAGTTAAAATCCTATTTTATCTCGTAAAATCAGATATTTGTAGTCAGAAGATAAAATAAATATTTTAAAACATGTTTCAAATAAAGCTGGCAAAGCCTCACCAGGAGCTAGGCTGGTGTGCCTAGCGCATCATCCTGCACCTGGCGCACGCCGCTATGCGTCAGGTGCATGTCTGTCCACCAGTGTCAGGGGCACTAAGATGCACCTGGCACATGGATTTCCGACTAATTCATATTGAAGTTATTGAAATTACTAACTGTTTCTTTCCTGATGTAGATCTTTAATATAGAATCGTTCTACTGTATATTCTAAACCTTTTTCTTTCTTTTTATTTATTTTTTATATTATCATACTTGCCCAATTATTTTATGAATATTATATTATTGTCCTATTTTATTGCTTTTATCACCCCCATGTTATTTTTGTTAAAACAAGACCTAAAGAATTGCTCTAATATTAATCAGATTAATTTGGACAACCTGCTATAAATTTTTTTTGGTAAAAATGTAAGCAAATTATTACCAAAAGCATTATAATGCCAACATACAACCAAGCAAACAACTACAACGACTGGTTCATAGACCACCACTAAACAACTATACAAATAACAAGTACTTATGTTGCTCTAGTCATCTCAAGCTTAATTGACCAAACCATTCCCTATCTTCCCTACTCCACTTCTCTAAAAGCCTACTTCTTACTCTAATACAAACATCATCTTTTATTTGCTGAAAAATATACTCTGGTCTCCAAACTGCATCCTCCCATAAGGAGTGGTTCCTAGCTTTCCGTAAGTGATACACTGTAGCTGCGAAACTAGCATAACTAGTCTGTTATTGCTTCCTAGAACGAAATGTTCTTCCCCAGTTTTTCCATCCAGTTTATAAGTATTCAATTTGACTAGTATGAATCTACAGCCATTGCTTTATTCTTCTGCATACCTGAGTGCTGTAAGCACATCTGAAGAATAGATGTTCACAAGAGTCCTCTTCACTTGAACAAAATAGACATTCTTTCTGGGTGTTAACACCAGAATGATATAGCCTGTCTCTTGTTCTAAGCTTCCCCATGGTAGCAAGCCAAGATAAAAAGGAATGTTTAGGAATGTTAAATTTATTCCACACCCAATGATACCAAGGGACTTTCTCCTGATCTCCAGCCAGCCATTTATAACTCTCATGAATAGTATATTCCTTAGGTATATTCAGCCACTGATTGTGCACATAAGCTCGTTTGAAGTGATTCTTCATCTTGCATATTATTTTCCACCCCCAGCTTGCTTGTTGAGGAGGCTCATACTCCCACCAACTACTATCTTTAATATACACACTATGCACCCATTTTATCCAGTGCATGTCCTCCTTTTGGGCTATTTTCCACACAAATTTCCCTAAAGCAGCTTGATTCCGTAAGTGACAGTTCCTCATCCCCAAGCCTCCCTTATTCTTAGGCTTACAAATCCGATCTGAGACAACAGTAGAAGGTTTATGAAGTTGAGTTTTCCCCTCCCATAAAAAAGCTCGACACACTTGTACAACTTTGTCCAGCACAACCTTTGGAAGTAGGAACACCTAAGCCCAATATGTGTGGATACTAAGTAAGACAGCTTGAACAACACAATTTCTAGCAGCATATGAAAGATGTCTTGAAGACCAACACATAATTCTCTTAATAATTCTGTCCACCAATGCATCACATTCAGCAATAGAGAGTCTCTTTGCTGAAATAGGGACTCCTAAATATCTGGAAGGAAAAGTGCCCTTAGAAAACCCTGTAATTTCCAAAATCCTCTGCTTAATGTCATCCTTGACATTACCAAAATACACTGTTGTTTTATGTTTATTAGCTTCCAAACCAGAAGCTTGTGAAAAAGCCTTCAAAGCTCTCATCATAAGAGTGATTTACTTGATATTTCCTTTGCAAAACAACATCAAGTCAGCTGCAAATGCTAAATGTGAAAGTCTTAGTGGACCACGGCTATAATGAAATTCAAAGTCTTGTTTATGACTCATTTTCTTTAAAATTCTTGTCAAATACTCCATTACAATCACAAACAACAGAGGAGAAGGTGGATCTCCCTGTCTCAGCCCTTTCTTGCCTTTAAAAAAACCACACAGGCTTCCATTCACACTCAGAGAATAAGAAGGAGTTGAAATGCATACCATAATCCACTGAATGAAAAGTCTAGGAAAATTCAGCTTCTGTAAGAGTTCTTCAATAAAACCCAGTGTACTGAATCATAAGCTTTACACAAGTCTATCTTCATAGTGCAACGAGTAGGATGATTTTTACTCCTATACTTCTTTAACATTTCTAGACAAATGAAAATATTATGCATTATCACGCACTTTTCCACAAAGGCACTCTGAGCTTGATCAACAATATCAGGCAATATCTTCCTCAACCTACTACATAACATCTTGGAAATCACTTTGTATATGACATTACAGCAAGAAATTGGCCTAAATTGCATCACACTCTCAGGTTGTTCACATTTTGGTATCAGGCATAAGGTAGTGCACTTAATCTGCTTCAACATTTTCCCTGTTTGGAAGAAATTTAGCACTGCATTAACCACATCATCACTAATGTGCTCCCATGCTTTCTTAAAGAACCCACTAGAGTATCCGTCAGGGCTGAAGCTTTATTTTCCTCAATATCAAATAGGACCTCTTTCACATCCACCCTAGTGAAGGGGGCACTTAGTAATCTTTGTTGCTCATCAGACACCAGAGGACCCTCTCTAATTATGCTGCTACTAACATGAGTCATATTAGTGTCTTCAACTCCCAACAAATTCTCATAGTACTAGATAAAAGCATGCTCAATATCCTCTACACTCTCCTACCAAACTTCATCAGCATTCTTAACTCTATATACCTGGTTCTGCTGTATCCTCCTTTTCCTAATACAAGCATGGAAGTATGTTGTATTCTCATCACCCCCTTTTATTCATTGCTGCTTCACCTTTTGCCCGAGGAACACTATTCTAGCTGCATTTAAGCTATTATAGGCTTGCAAATTACTCTTCTCTTGCCTGTGCAACTCCTCATTCAGAGGGTCAAGTTGTATAGCTTTATGAGTTTCAATTACTCTTGTCAAAGCTACCATAGTATCAGTCTTGAGAATTTATCTCGATTCAGTCTTTTTGATACCGTCTTCAAACTCTTCAATTTAGATACCAGCTGAAACATAGGAACCCTAGACACATGTTGTATCCAGTATTCCTGAACAATAGTAAGGAACCTGCTATAAATTGATTGCATAATAACTTGTCACTAAAAGATAGTCTGTTTTTGTGTAGGCTGCTTTTGCCGCAGGCGGAACTGGTAATCTAGGGTTTTCAACCACATCCTACAGATGATGCTTCAAGGTCCAGCATTGTGATGTCGTATGCCCATTCCCTTGATGGTACTTGCAGTAAGCATTAAGATTCCATTTGCTGGATCTTTTCTCACAAGGAGGGCCCGGAGTAGGGTCGATAGGCTGAAGCGCTCCTTTTGCATGAATCCTAGTGAAGGCTGCTTTTAGAGTCAATCCCAATGAAGTGAATGTCCTTTGAGGTCCTTGATAACATCTGCTGTAAGTAGTTAAGGCATTGACATTAGAGCTAGAAGGGTTGTTATTGTTACTCTTCTTGAAAGAGTTGTTGTTGGAACCCTTGTTCTTGTTGGCATATACCTCTTCTCTAATTAGTAGAGCTACCTTATAGAGCTTCGTGAAAGACTCTATGGGTTGGAACTTAATATGATCCCCATACATAGACTACAGGTTACAAATCACCAGTCTGACTTGATCCTCCTGGGATGGCCTATTGGTAATTTGTGTAGCTTTTTCCCTCCATCTGTTAAGAAGGGTGACGAAATCTTCGTTGGAATTCTGCTTAGTTAATTCCAACTCTCGAAGGCCAATGGGAAGCTGAGTATTGTACATGTATTGCTTGTGGAACTCTTCTCTGATATAGTCCCAGTCATTCAGGTTCACTTTATTTGTGATCTGAACCACTTGGATGGATGTGCATCCAAGGTTAAAGGAAAGACATAAGCAAACATGTCCTTGTTCATTCCCTTGAGAGTCATATAAATGGAAAAAGCTCTCACATGATCATTTGGGTCTTCGACCCCCTTAAATTTTTGGAGGTCACCCAATGTCACCTTTTTAGGGAGCTTGTCCCTCAGTTCAGGATCAATGATGTCATGGCCATGAGCCTGACCCTCGAGCTCTAAAATTAACTAAATTAATTGCTTGAGTTTTTCAAACCTCAAATCTGTCTCGGTCTTGATCAGGAGGTGGTGGTGGCGAAGGAGTGTCATCTTGCACTTCTTCCTCAATCAGTTTCCATCTCAGTGCCTTAATCTCCTTGTCTTGTTACGCAAGACAAGAGTTCATTAGTTGAAGTTGGACCATAATGGCACTGAGCTGTTCATTAGCGTCTCCTATTTCAGATGATGATTCAGATGAGTCAAAGGATTCGTCTGAGAATGTAAGAATGCTTTTGACGAGTCTGGGAGTAGATTGACCTTGTATCCTCGCTGTCGGGCGTTCCCAAGTTATAATCTCACTATCCGTCCTGAACATAAATCGAATGGACTTCATAAATTTTAAAAATGATGCTTTCGGAATGAGACATGGAAATGAGGGATGGAGAGATGAGAAATGAGAAATGAAAAATAAGAGATGAGAAATGAGGATACAAGTGGACATGGTAATAGGAAATGATTAGAAATGGGTATGATTATGGTTATGATGGCGACATGGCCTAACTATATGCATATGTAGATGTGAACTGGACTGGACTGGACTATACAAGCAGAATGGACTGAATGACTAGGCTTTTATGCTAGTTTCAATAGACTTAATTGATTGGACTTATAGGTGATTGGCTTCGCTGGACTCGATGATTTTCGGGCCATTATGGACTTAGGGTAGACTAGCTTTGCTAGACTCAAGGATTTGGACTGTTATAGATTTAAGATAGGAGTAGTTTTGCTAAACTTGGAGGGTGCCTTTATGGTCTTGGGGATGACTAGCTTCGCTAGATCAAGGTGTCGTTATGGTCTTACAAGGTGCCGTTATGGACTTAAAGGGTGTCGTTATGGACTTGCATGGTGCCATTATGGACTTAAAGGGATGAGTAGCTTTGCTACGCCAAGGTGTCGTTATGGACTTAAAGGGGGCCCTTATGGTCTTATAAGGTGCCGTTATGAACTTAAACGGTGTCGTTATGGACTTACAGGGATGACTAGCTTCGCTAGGTCAAGGTGCTGTTGTGGACTTAAAGGGTGCCATTATGATCTTAAAGGGTGCCGTTATGGACCTACAGGGATGACTAGCTTCGCTAGGTCAACGTGCTATTAAGGACTTATAAGGTGCCGTTATGGACTTAAAGGGTGCCGTTATGGTCTTAGGGTGACTAGCTTCGCTAATTCAAGGGGTGCCGTTATGGTCTTAAGAGTCACTAGCTTCGATAAGTCAAAGGGTGTCGTTATGGTCTTAAGGTAATGCTAGCTTCACTAGGCTAAATGTTTGGACTTCGTCCTATGTGGGTTTGGAATTGGACTGGATTCACTTTGGAAATGAGGGGGCCTTATATGGACCTAATTTTGGACTTAGTCCTATATTGGTTTGAAGTTAGTCTTGAAAGTACATATAGGCTCGACATTAGATTGAACTAGAGTTAGATTAGACTTGGATTGGGCTTGACAAAGACTAGGTTTCACACATAGATGCAAATGGGCCTAGACCTTAACATGGACTAGACTTACATGGGCCTAAGATCGACTCTAATGCTAATGAATGTGTGGACTCAAATTATACGGACCTAATATGAATGCAAAATGGACTCTAATGCATATGGGCCTAAAATGAATGCAAGTGAATTGGACTGATTGGATTGAATGTATTGGATTGACGGTGTTTATAAAGAGCTTAGAATTTTCAAAATTTATTTTTGAAAAGAACCCCTTATTTTTTTTATTTTATTAGCAAAAGATGATGGATTAATTTTGAAAAAAATATATTTTTTCGAATGTCATGGTATCATGATGATTAGTAAATGTTTTCGAAAAGGGTAGAATATAAGAGGGTGTAGGATTGATTTTGAAAGATTTATGTGTTTGGAATTGGGTGAATATGGTAAGGTAAGATTGACAGCGATAGGTGAGTTGAACAACAGGGATGAAGTGGGAAGAGGTAGACATGAATGACACTCCTAATTATTCTACCATAATCACTTTTGCATATGCACTTTTTTGTGTTAGGACAGACTCGACCTTGCATGAAAAGATTGATTTTTTTAATTAGGTGAAACTTCTAAATGACCATATTTTTTTTACACGAATGTAGACAGAAAAACATAGGACTAAACGTAGGATCGTCCATTATGACGACTAAATCAGCGAAAAGAGTGCGACGCACAACCGTGCGTTTGGCGCGAGAGTGTTGAGCTAGGCGCAACTCAATGCGCTTGGCGTACTATTCCCCGACACTTTTTTCGGGGATTTAGGCGAAGACAAATTGACGATTTTTTTATTGTTTGTTAGACGCAATCTTAGGAACGACGCCTAATAATGACAATTTAACAATATAATAACAGGCAAAAATTGCAATCACATGCAAATGTCATATAACACGGATAAAGTTCCAACCTAAAGTCCAATTCAATGTTTGAAACTATTGGTCAGCTTTAGGTTCAGTCTGAAATGGGTCCATGAATAAGAGATTGATCCTACACTTAGTACCCCTGCTTAAAGAGGTGGACACGTGTAAGACACACTCCAGTTCTAAAGTCAGGAACAAGAGAACAATGCCATGGTTGGGTAGGTTTGCTTATAACTAAGATCCAACACTATCGCTCAGGAAGCTTTTTGGAAGGACAAAGCGCAAATCCCCTGGGGGTGACCTCACACATAGAACATTTGCTAACGAGGCAAGGTAGATTGTCCTTTTGGTGGCTGATTAAAAGCCATGCATATGCAAAACTGTATGTTATTCAGAGGCATAAAAATAAGAATGAATCGTATTTTTCATGTTTTACCCACTTATTTAAAAAAATTAATTTTTTAAAATCCTCTCTAGTGAAGTTGCCAAATTATAGGCGTGTTTTTATTTCGCCTACATATGTGAGCGCTTATTATATTTGACTACCCCATTATTAAGGTTTTATTGAAATTGTTTTGAAAGAAGTCGCCAACAATTCTTTTTAGGAAGAATCATAAACCTAATTGGATATGGGAAAACTGTATGGACAAAATAGGGACTTATCCAATGTAGATTTTCCCGCCATGACTTCATAGATGGTTAAAGTGAACCAAAGATTGAGTTCGGGGGTGAGGGTCACTAGTAGAATAAATGCTTATTGCTGCGGTCATAAAGTGGCATATTGCGGCGGTTTTCGCCGCGCAGCAATTAAGGGGGCAGCAATAGGTAATTAATATATTGCTGCGGTTTTTGGGTAAAACCGCAGCAATATATTTATTTTATATCAGATTTATAAAGCATATTGCTCCGGTTTGTGGAGAAAACCGCAGCAATATGCTATATTTAATAATAAAAAATAGACATATTGCTGCTGTTTTTTGGGAAAACCGCAGCAATAGGTACTGTACAGGTAAAAAAAAAAATTTTTTTTCGCATTTTGCCATCAAATTTAAAAGGTAAAAAAGTTAAAAGAAAATAAAACACTATTGATTGAAACTAATGACAATTATAGTACAAAAAAACCAACAATATGAAATGACATATGAATATCATTAATATATAAAAATAAAAAAAGTAGTTATATAATTAATACAAAGTATAATGAAAATACTAAAAAAAACAAATGTTACAATTCACTGACTAATTACAAAAAATATAATAAAAACAAAAAATTAAGAAACTGATCTGAAAAAACAAAATAAAATCATAAAACAAAAATCTACATACAAATCTAAAAAACGAAAAAAATCAAAAAATAAATCCTACAACAAAAAATTTACATACATGATTAAAAAAAGAAAAAAAAAGAAAAAAAAAAACAAAACAAATCTGATAAACGAACGACCAACCAAATGTCGACGAACGAACGAACCATGGCGCAATGTTGGGCTCTGAAGATGAATGAAGGAAGAGCGAGAGACCACGAAGGAGGAGCGAGAGAGATGAACAAAGAACGACGACTGAAGATGCGAGACGATTTCGGTGATGATGACCCGCGAGCGAGATGAGTGAGTGATGGAACGAAGACTGGCGATGAAGATCGGCACCGGTGAGATGAAAACCGGCGAGATAAGATATGAGAGGGTGAGAGATATGTGAGAGGATGAGAGATATGTGAGAGGGTGAGGGTGAAAAACAGCTGAGAAAAAAGAGGTTGAGAGATAAGTGAGAGGATGAGAGATAAACCCTAACAGCAGTGTTTTAATATTTGACAACCTAGAAACCGCATCAATATATGAAAATATGATTTTTAAATAATATTTTAATATATTACTGCGGTTTTTGTTAGAAACCGCAGCAGTATATCTGGTCAAATAGTCAACTTTTTTTCAAAAAATTTGCGCTGAAACTATATTGCTGCGGTTTCTGGCCAAAACCGCAGCAATATGATTATTTTCATTTTATCTTTTCTTTTCACGTGATATATTGATGCGTATGGGTAAAACCGCAGCAATACCATCGCATCAATAAATAGTTATTCTACTAGTGGGTATAATACAGTTAGCAACCATACTTCCCATTACTAGCCTCTACTAAATATCGATTCATTACATATTTTATGTCAAAGAATAATCATATAATATTTTAATACACCCTAAAAATATTTAGTCTAAGTTGGTTCAGGAAACACATAAAAAGACTCTCTTTTAGTGACAAGATATTATGCAATCAATTTACAGGGATCCTAGCAGGTTGTCCAAATTAATCTGATTAATATCAGAGAAATTCTTTAGGTCTTGATTAACAAAAATAACATGTGGGTGATAAAAGCAATAAAACAGGACAATAATATTATATTCATAGAATAATCAGGCAAATATGATAATATAAAAAATAAATAAAAAGAAAAAAAGGTTTAGAATATACAGTAGAACGATTCTACATTACAGATCTACATCAGGAAAGAAAATAGTTATTAACTTCAATACAAAAATAAAGAATTTAATTAAGGAGCATCAGGATTATACCTATGTGGTTTAGATTGAATAGCACAACGATCTTTGGGCGGAGCAATCGTGGAACCAAGAACGTAGTATGATTAGGAATTAATTGAAAATATGGAAAGTATTGGAAGTATTTGAGTGTTTGAGTATTTTGAGAGTCGAAGTGTATTCGTAAGGAATTTTTGTATTTGTAAAATAATAATGAAAAGTCGTTTGATTCGGGATCTCAGGAGTATTTATAGGTAGAACGACATTGCGCCTCACGTGCCTACTATGACTGGCACAGCTGACGTGTCAAGCGCATGACGTGGCTTGCCTAGTAGGAAGCGTACACATGGCACGCGTTTTGAAAAAGATAAGAAAGAAAATTCGCGTCACGTAGAGATCTGCGCTTGACGTAGGACTCTGAATGAGTCAGAAATCCACGTGTCAGGTGCATAATCTGACACAGGTGGACAAACCTACACCTGATGCAGAGCCGTGCGCCTGGAGCACGAGCCTGGCTCCTGGTGAGGCTTTGCCAGCTTTATTTGTAACACGTTTTAAAAGATTTCTTTTATCTTTTGACTACAGATAGCTAATTTTATGGGATGAAATCTGATTTTAACTTATAAAAAATATGTTTTAAAAATATTTATTTATTAATATAAATCAATTAACTGGGCTTTTTAAAGAATTGGACTTAAATACAATTGATTATCATGAATAATTAATTAGGCTTTAGAATATTATTTCGAAACACAATTTTGGAGTGGTTCTTTAGACTGCTCTTCTGTTGGGTCGCGCCAACTAATACCGTGGTATGTTTCACCATTGGATCCTTAAATGGGGAGACACGATTATGTGTCTACAACTGTCGATTGGTGTTGACATTTGACAGCTGATGGTTGAAGGATGACAGCTAATGCTTGATGTCTTAGGTTAAGAGACATACATACAACTTACTTGACTTGCGTGCTCAAGTATTTCCCATGATATAGAACTTTGACAATGTCATAACTACATACGTATTACATCATGATTAAATGTATTATGCATAAAGAGATAATTTCAATTGTTGAATCATAAGTGATGTAGAAGATGGATATCAAATGAAATTATCAATCAAGAAGGTTAGAAGTCACTTATAGATAATGCAGTGTTTGAATTACTTTGTCGCCGTGTTTAATTAAATTTCTCACTACAAATTGTTGATGTCAAGTGCTTTAGCTTCTTGGTTCTATGTCGTAAGACTTGATACCAGCTGGATAATTGCTTGACACTTATTTCTGTCATCTTTATCATATGAGCACCTCGTCATCAACCCTTTCTTTGTTGTCATGATTGCCATCACGCATGTCGTCACAATCTATGGTTTCGACGTTAGTACTGGTGTCACTTCTTATGATGACGGCAAGGTGATTATCGATGCTCCAGATGTCAGCTACGTTGTGACCTGTCGTTATTGTGTCTAATTGTCTTTAATCTATACTTTATAGAAAAATGTAAATGCCATTAGTGTTAATTTATAAAAAGCGACACTAACCGTTTGGTTATTCGTTAAAATGAAAGAGTCGACAACTAAACATGTTGTCATCCAAGTGCGATGAAAGGTTTTAATCGTATGTACTCTTAACACAACATCGAGGCTAAGATGACAATAGAAGTAATGTGTAGAAACAATAATAAAACATACCGAGGTGTCATTGTCAATGATAATAATTTGTAACTTATTATTCGTCATTTATGGCCGAGGAAAATTCATTGTATGAATCTTATTGAGCTGGTGTCTGCTCCCAATGTTGCCTCTATTATTTATGTGGAATTTCCTTTGTCTTGTGCTTGACATCAGACATCTTCTAGTCACCAAGCAGCTCATTGAATAATCTGATCCATGTGGCATTATTGGTTGTACTATGTTGGTGTCGATAATCTCTTATGATGTTAGGGCACTTGGTGAAAGAAATGACATCTGGGTGTGGTGTCAAATGGGTTAGATCTGGGTTCATGTGTTGTCTTGCCAGGTTTTTCCTTTAGGTATTCCATTTTTGGGATTTTTAACACCTCTTATAGGATCCTCCAAAACTCTCAAGAAAACAAGTCGTCTTAAGTAAGTATATATGAAAACTTCGTACCTTCTCATCTTACTCTTATTGCTCAATGTCCCCAGACTTTTCAGCATCACCAAGATGACATAAAAAATCCAAACATCATTACTTAGTCGAGATGTTAAACTTTTTTTTGGCGGTAATGCGTAATTTGTCTTGATGTCACTCCCCATGACGTCTACATCTAAGGCTGGTATCGTATCTGTATTCAAATTCTATACACATCATCATTAGTTACTTACAAAGTTATGATGAGAAACTGTGGCATCACACCATAAATTTAAATTTTAAAGTTATGGTAGATGTATATACTATCATGTCCCCTAGTGACGACTTTAGGACAAAGTATATGTCTCCAACTAATACTGTACCCCCCCGACAACTCTCTATTTTCCAAAATACATTTTTAATATAAAACTTAGAGAATTATCAAAGTATTATCGCCTGTGTGATAAAGTATCGACTTATTCAAAATTTCGCATCGGAAAACTTAATAAATAAACGTGAGAAATAAAAGTTAGTCAACCAAAAAGTCAACCTCAAAAGTAAAAGTCGACGATTAAAAGTATAAAGTCAAAGTAAAATGTAAACTCAACTCAAGCTCTCCAAATCCCGGACCCATGATGCATCATCTTCAAACTTGTAATGGACGATGCACTATTGATCCCGAGAGAATGTTCACCAAATGAGTCATCACATGATCAATAAGGTATAATCATGATCAACACATACACATAAAGCACGTAGTCAGCGAAGCCAAGTACTACATGATAAATAAATAAATAAACAATCATAACATGATACTAATAAATAATAAGCAGGGATAAATAATAATAAACCAACATTGCAGACTCCTTCTAGTGAACTAAACTTCGTAACTAATAGATTAATTGATTCAGATGAAATAGTCAATGGAATGAGTTGTCCAACCACAACCAGTCTTCAATTTAGAAGACGAAATACAAGCGCGGCTCCATATTCCCTTGACCTACGATATCGAGGAACCTTTAAAATAAAAATAGGACACGGTGATCAATCCGGTCCCAAGAAAAGCCATGGGCTACCACCATGTACTCCAACTCATACTTGTCCAACACTTTAGACGTACACGGGTCTAAAGCTATTGTTATCCACGTTTCACTTTACATGATTAATAATTTATTCACTTGTTATGACTCACAAGTAGGACAAATAATATAATCATCAAAAAATCATAAACTTCCATTTTTATCTTAGGATTAGATAAGGTGATCATCAACTTAACGACCCAAGATTAATTCCAACTTTTAATCCATAACCTTCCTTTATTTATTGAACCAAGTCAACAAGCAACCAACCTTTCATAGGTATAATAATTCAGTTTACCAAATAAGACCTTCGGTCCTCATAAAGTAATTTAATAATCAAAAGGGAACAACATGATTCAATCATGATCCAATAGCAACATAAATATTAATCCCTCATGTGAATTAATAATATAAAGTTCCCAAGAGCATATGCTTGCATCAATTTTTCATACAAACATAATATAATCATCATAATTAACATGCTTCACACAACGACATAAAACATGAAACTTCAATTGAATATAAATCACATATGAACTAAAAATAGTTCCTTATACATGATACTACATGAATCCCATCCTTAGGACATGATATGATACTAAACCAACCCACACATAGGTATATACGTACCTTATGTGGACAAAAATTGAGGCTACTATAACAAGCTTAAAAGTCGTCAAAATAGTATTCTCCGCCTACCAAATACCAACATAACCAAGAATCATTACTCAAATAATTTTCTGTAACTTTAAAATATTTTAAACCCTCTTTAAAAGTGTTTAAAAACTTTTTCCATCATTGAAACTTCAATTATTAATACTTCATAGTATACTAGTCATTAAAAATTCTTAAAAACTCATACTTTGATAATTAAAACTCCATTATAAGTATAGTAATAAAAATTCCAGCAACTTATAATATATTAAAATCCCTTTAAAACATACTTAAACATAATCATAAGAGTACTCAATTTTACAAACTATAATATACTACTATGATTTCTCAACTCATAAACCCTAAAAATTTATGCTTTGATAATTAAAATCACAATTCAAACATAATAAGTAATTTGGTTTTAATTTCTTTATTATATAAATCACATAATCTTAGATTCATAATTAAATCATCAAACTATAACTTTTAAACATAATTATATGAAAACAAATCTTAAAAACACAAACTTTGCATTAAAATAACTTGAGGAGGAAGAAATAACCAACAAGAGAGAGGAAAGAAGTCTCACGGTAGCGAAGGAACGCCGATTGTTGCTTGTCGGCAGCACTGTGCCGTTGGCCAGTGGTGGTCCGGTCTAGCGGCGTCGTCACCGCACGGAGGAGGAGCGAAGGCCGAAGAGGAGAAGAGAGGGAAAAAGAAAAGAGAGAGAGAAGAAAGGAGGAGGGCCGAAAAATATGAGGGAGAAGGAGGAGAGAGAAAATAGTGTTTAATGTGTGGGAAGTTGGTGTAAAGAAAGGGTATTCATAGTTTCCTATTAGGGTTCAAAAGAAAATTGGGCTGGATGGGTTAGTTTAATGAAAGAGGGGCATATAAAAGTTATAAACGTTTGGGTTTCTAATAATATTTAATGCTTGGGTACTTGGACATATTTGGGTTCCTCTAACCCATTTCAAGATCTTTTCACTAAACTCAAAGATGAAGCTATTTAAATAAATTTCAAAGTCTGACTAAATAAAATATTTGATAACTTAAAATCATTAAATAATTCCTTTGACTTGGTTATAGTCAACCTTTCAAGAATAATTCATTTAAATACTAAAATATACTAAAAAAATATATATAAATATAAATATACATTAAAATATATTTATAAAATTCATAAAATTACGGGCACTTGGCGTTTCGCTTTCATGTGGTGTCCGTACTTCTTTGTTGACAACAACAATGTCAAGCATCATCTCCTAACATGGTAGCTTCTTGAAGTTTAGACTGAAGTTAGCCACAAAATTTGATGAAGTTTGCAACTTTTTAGATGACTCTTGATGGGCATTGATAATGTGACGATACATAATTCACTCTTCCTCACAACTCAAGTTATCTCAAATTAAACTTGAATGTATGGTTAGTCATTATCAAATTGGAGAGATTTGTAATAGTACATTATGTTAAATTATAATTAAATGAACCTAGATAACACATGCGATCTTAAAAAGGCGTATATACATGATTTTCATATTTAGTAGAAGACTTACTTCTATTTAAAGATCATCACTAAGCCACCTTCATTGGTTGATGATTGACACCAACATGACGCCATTGCTGCCGACCAAGATTACCTGTTGACGATAGACACTAAGGTGATGTAGCTTCTCATGACCAACACCGAGGCATCATCGCTGTTGAATAACACTTCGACGACGTCCTTACTTTAATATCTCCAAGCGATGTCAGTATCAGGTTGACGTCGTACTGCACATGACGGCTGGTTTTATGTTGACGTGATCTTGTATGACGTTGACAGCTCATTTATTTCATGATATTGACGACTTGCTTCAACTTCTTGAATAAGTCATACATTTGAATTAAATTATTGACGGTGTCAATCCCCCAATGTCTGGGACATAGGAAATATCATACCCGCGATTGAAGTCTCAAATAAAACCTAAATGTCAACCGCTTTTAAGATTGTAAAAATTCAGATTTATGCAAAAAGTATCATATGAATCAAAGTATATTATCATGTCCTCTTGTGGCGACTTAAAGACAATTGCAAAGTTTACCACTTAATACTTGGACTGAAGTCAGCCACAAAATCTGGTGTCATTATACTAATAACTTATTGTCGTCTTTTGGTGGATTCTGACGTCACAACCGTCTTAGGTTATGACTTACACCATCAAAATGGTCTGGAACTGGTGTCGCGTCATGATCTGATGTCGCGTCTGAAACCAGCGTCACATCTAGAATCAATGTCAGCAATTGGTATCCCATCTGGAATCGGCGTCGCGTCATCACATGTCTAGTGCGATGTTGACATACAGGTGACATCACACCACAATTGTTAATTATATGCTCGACAATGGATGTAAAAGGTCCCTTCTTTTTCCATTAAGGACAATCATTGGAAGTAACCTTGTCAAAGCTTCATGACACCAAAGAAAATAATTAGTCGCATTAAATCATAATTAATATTACTATACAATTTCGATGTCATCATGGGATGATTGTTGACGTCCTATGTTAGCTTAGGTAGATACCATCTTCACTTTCGTCGAGTTCATCTGGTGTCTCTCAACATTTTGATGTCGATAAATAACTTTCTTTCGTAGACCAAGTAATAAGAAGTTATCATCAGATTCCTTAAATTCCATCGATTTCTTTGGAATGTTACTTCTCCCTCTCTACTTCTATAAATATGATTCATTTTCTAATTTTGTGAATGATCTTTCAATTCTCTCTCTTCTGCCTTTCTTCATCTCTTTGGGGGTTAAATTCTAGTATCTCTATCTTACACCCAAGAGTTATGTAAACCTTAGGGAGCGAATCAGTGAGTACAATTATGCAGTCCAGTTGCAACGAATCTCGTTTTTAAAGCAGTGGTTTTTTTTTCCCACGACACTACAAGTTCATAATATTTGTTCATATATTGTTCTTCATTCTAGCCTTGAAAACCTTAAATATAACAGTATAAATCCTTGTGACTATATGAGGAGTACAAGATAATGGAGTATGATTTTAGTAATGAAAGGGGGATGATTTAAAATAATGAAAGGCGGAGTTGTGAATTTGCAGTTTGCAGGGGATTAATGTTGAATTTTATTGGTCGAGAAGGGTGTACACAAATGATGGGTTTTAAAATATATATTTGCAAGTGCACGATGTCTGTTTACCAGAAACTGGCAAATACAGGTCGATCCACAGGGAGAGGAGTTCTATAGATTAGACATGGTAAGCTCTTGAGAGCTGGCATTCTGAGAAATTTGTTGCTGATAGCCTTAGTGGGAAGGCCTATTGAAATTAGGAGGGGGCTTCTAAGGACCCCTTGGTAATATTGTTATCTAGCAGCATGTTGTAGTGGGTTTTGATGAGGTGGTTGGTAGTGTAACACCCCGTAATTTTAACCCTTTATTTTTTTGTGTTTGTTTATTTTAAAATGATATTTTCTTTTTCATAAAAATGAATAATTTATCATTTGAATTATTTTGGAACATGTTATGAAAATGTGTATATATATTTAAATGTTGTGATATATTTATATATATTTATTTTAAGTTATTATATTAGTTTCATTATTTATTTGGGCGTGTAGGATCCGATTTTGTCGCGTAGCATTTTGGTAACGTTGTTGGACCGACTTGGGTGATGAAATGTTGCATCGCGTGTGGCATGTCGTGCTAGCCAAAAATCAGCAATTATGGAGTGGAGGATGAAGAGTTTTGGTGCTTATGAAGCTAACCTTTGAATATCTTGTAACCGCTCATTTAATCCCTCATTAACATTCTCCTAAACCCTTCATCTTTCCTTGACATAAAATTTGATTTTATTTAAGAGAAGTTCAGCATCATCAATACTAATATATTAAAAGGCGTGCGTAAACGAGGAACGGTGCCACGTGGCGCTCTCCCTAGGGAGTTTTAGTTCATGTAATCCATGTACAATAAAGAAAATTAAAATTGCATAGTATAGATTTTGATCCCATGACCTCATGGTCCATGTACTAAAGTTTTAACCACTAGACCAAGTTGTATTTAGTATTATCATATCAAAGTACAATATTAATAAATGGAAATTTTTCTTACCCGGAGCATAGCCCGGGTCTAATAACTAGTTTCAAATTATAAGGGACATGCTAATATTATTCCCACCTTATTCTTCATTAAACCTCGTCATTTTCAAAGAAAAGAAAGAAGAGGAAGAGAAGTGAAAAATAAGAGAAACGTTCAACGAAGTTTTTTCTGTCACACCTTCACTAAAATGAACATACCCGGAGATCTAACAATTGGATCGTATTCAAATTTGGACAGAATGTTTATAACATCTTTTTCTTTACTTTGACCGTATCAATTTAAAATCCGACCTTTGATCACCGGGAATCATGGTCGGAACAAAGCAGTGTGAAATAAGAGTTTTCAACATTCAAGAAGAAAATGCCTAGTGACTTGTTGCTACAATTATCGTTCATGAAGGAATTGGATTGCTCGCATATTTTTTGAATCCCATTATAAGGGACATGCTAATATTATTCCCACCTTATTCTTCATTAAACCTCGTCATTTTCAAAGAAAAGAAAGAAGAGGAAGAGAAGTGAAAAATAAGAGAAACGTTCAACGGAGTTTTTTCTGTCACACCTTCACTAAAATGAACATACCCGGAGATCTAACAATTGGATCATATTCAAATTTGGACAGAACGTTTATAACATCTTTTTCTTTACTTTGACCGTATCAATTTAAAATCCGACCTTTGATCACCGGGAATCATGGTCGGAACAGAGCAGTGTGAAATAAGAGTTTTCAACATTCAAGAAGAAAATGCCTAGTGACTTGTTGCTACAATTATCGTTCATGAAGGAATTGGATTGCTCGCATATTTTTTGAATCCCATTATACTCAGATTTCCTCCCGACGATCCACGTAACTAGCGTTATTCTAGTTCGATAGAGAATAGATTGTGAACTTGGGTTGTTAGAATCGCTTTAGAGAATGTAGTATCATGCTAGGTGGAACTTAGAGGATTTTATGATTGAAGTTACATGTAGTTTCATGGTTGTTGGTGTTGTTTTCATACCTTGGATTGCTACTATGATCATCTTGTTAAGTTTTGCTGATTAGTTGTATCCTTGTTATTGTTGTGGTTGAATTGATTTATTGGTTCACTTGGGTTATCTTTGGATTTTAAGAAGTTGTCATTGTTGATGAGATTTAGCCTCATGTGAGGATGATTGGTGTTGTGTTTGGCTTGGCATGAATTTGAGTTGGTTTGGACGTTGGAGGCTAGGTGTAAGAGTCGTTGCATTTTTGATTGGCGAACGAGCGAAGCTCGCAAGCCACGAGCAGACGCTGCTCACGACTCGCGACTGCAGGGTGTCGCGACCCGCGACGCTCGTCGCACCTCACGACGAGGGTCTGTCCCTGTGTGGTGTAGTTTTGATTCAATTTCCCTTTTTGGCTTACAACATGGATATCTTTGCTTGGTTGGTCTTAGGCATGTATGCTAAGTGTGTTAGAGTAAGTTTTGGTTAGTTTAAGTTATTACATTAAGGGCATGTGCCCTATTTTGTTGGGAAGCCTATGGTTGTTTGGTTTGGAGTATGTTGAGGGCTTATGCTTTGTTGTGCATTCACACAGTCGAACCTTGTTCGTTAGTGAATTCGATTTGCTTGTATACCTTGTTGTGTATACCTATGAAGGTTGGATTAGATGAATTTTGTGTATACCGTGTCGTGTATACCTTGTGCTTGTAGAGGTTGATTGATCCTATGGATGGTATGGTCCTAGGAATTTGTGTTTGATTGACCCTATGAACGGTATGGTTCTAGGAGTTTGTGTTAGCTGATTCTAAGAACGGTATGGTTCTAGAGATATGTGATCCTAAGAACGGTATGGTTCTAGGAATCTGTGTGATGATTCTAAGGGCGACATGGTCCTAGGAATTTGTGTTTGATTATCCTAAGGGCGGTATGGTCCTAGGATTTGGTTACTTAACCTTGGGCGGTATGGTCCATTGGTTCACTACGAGTAGTATGATCCGTAGAATTTACCTATTTGAAAAGGGCGGTATGGTTCCTGGAATATGCTGGCTATTCGAAAAGGGTGGTATGGTTCCTCGAATATGCAACGTAGGACTTGGGTGGCATGGCCCAATGAATCTACTCACAGACGGCATGGTCTGTTGTGTTTGAGCTTGTTGACCGCATTTGTTGCATGGTTGACAGGGTTTTGGTGTGATAGTGGACTTTTCCTTATTGGTTGCTTATGATTATTTGTACCTTGTAGTGAGTACGATATCTTGATAATGTGTTGTTTGATGTTGCTTCTAATTTCTTTTAAGTTCATTATCTGTTTCTATTTGAGCTGGGAGAACTACTAGTTACTCCCCACTGATTGTGGAAGTTGTTGTATATTTTGTAGGTTATGTTGATGAGAATCTTCTTTGGTTTTGGGCTCAGTTGAGTTGTGAGCATTAAAATGCTAGGTGTTTTAGGCCTCAACTTTTTATTAGTTGAAGAGTCAGTTTTCTCTTTTAGTTATTACTCTAATTAATTTAATTTATTTATACTATTTACTTATGTGGTTTATCACTTAGTTATGTAATCGCATTTCTTGTAGTAGTGACATTCCAGAAGACGATGTTTCCGCCATCGTCCTATTAATACTATTATTATTTCTTTCGTTTCCGCTTTGAAATTCTGGGGTGTTACAGTTGGTATCAGAGCAAAACGCTCCTAAACTCTGAAACAGAGTTGCTAATAATTCTTTAGAATTATTAGTTAGCCATAGGACATAAAATTTGTTTAGAATTAAGTTTAGTAGTTTCACTATAATAAGAGTATGATGGGTATAGTAAGTAAAAGGAAGCCTTATGGGAATGTGGTGTGCTCTCATGCTTATGGAGCATATGTTATATGTATAGTTACTTGTATTATTGGTGGAATTAGTCTACCAAGTTTGTTAATCTTATTTGCAGGACCTCTTACATGTAATTTATTTTCTCTTTTATCAGAGTGCGCAGCGAAAGCGAAGTAATTTATAGCCTTCTCCGTTTAGTTGTGTGTTTAATTTATTTTGTGTTTTGCAATTAAAGATAAACTTTAATTTTATTTTAATATAGTCTTGTGTTTGCATTGCATTTATTTTATTTGCTAGTTGCTTGATAGTATATGTTATTATGTGAGATAGTATATACTTTCTGTTCTTTTTTTCAATTAAGTGTTTTTTTTTTATGTGAGTACTACATATCTGTTTTATTATTTACAAAACTTTCTAGTTGAGTTTATATTCCAAATTTTATTTTAGATCTTTGAACTTAATATATTTCATAACCATATTAGAGTTATTTTCTGACTTTCAAATTTTCCTATTGTTAATATTTTGATATACTCTTTTGAAAAACGTTTAATTTCAATTGTTTTATAATGGTTTGGTAAAAGAAAGGGGTTATGAAATTGTCTTTCAAGATATTCTTCAAATTTCTCTTACCGTTTTGACCATCTATATTTATAAATATTTTTTCTTTTAATATTTTTATTTCATGCTAATCCTTGTTTAGCCTTTAAATTATGGTTATAAGTTTTGTAGTCTTTGAAAATAAAAGTACTTTAATGAGTTGTCTTGGTGTTAGATTGAAATGTAGACACAAACTATTTTGTTTTAAAGGTTAGCATCCAATAACTTTTACTTTACTTACTTTTCTTATTAGCATTATTTTTTCAAACTCAAATGCCTGAAAGGACCTCGTTTATACTTTTGTTCTTGTTTAAATATTTATGCTTTCTCATTTCATAGCAAAGATTTTGGTTGTTTTCATTACTTCTTATTTAATTCTCTGATTTTGACTGATCTGTTTTATATATCTTTGAAAACGAAATTTATAATCTACCAGCTAATTTTTAAACTTGGTTGAGTTGATATTAAGTCATAATGGGTGATTCCTTTGACTTGTATGTCAATTTGATAAGTATCGATTTTAAACTTGTTTGAGTTGATATTGAGTCATAATGGGTGATTCCTTTGACTTGTATGTCAATTTGATGAGTTGACACATTTATCTAGTTTGATTTAATTTCTTTTTTTCAGTTGATATTAAGTTTATATTGGGTGATTCCAGTAAACTATAATATCGATTTGATAAGTTGGCTTTCAAATATTGTTTTGTTGATACTATGTTGCATTGGGTGGTTCCTTGCACATTTGTGTCGACTTGAAATTTTTTATGATTTTTGTTAATAATTTATTACTTTATCACCTATTTATTATTAGTGTTTCTTCGTTGTGAAATTTATTTTAAGGTTTTCATTTTCTTTTGCGAACTTTAATTTTCATATATATGTTTATAAGGCATACGCTCTTATAACATATGTAGTGACTTGTGTTCGTAAGTGCTATTTTGATAAAGCAGCTAGCTACTCTTTATTAAAGTGTTCTTACCTTTTTAAGTGGAGTATAAGCCTGCGTGGTTACCTCTATTTAGATTGGTTTGGGCTATCTATTTACGAACTTTTTCTTCTTCGTTTCTTTTCTAAAAATATTTATGTATCGTCGGATTTATTCTTCTATAATTTTTACGTAAATATTTATTCCTGCTTCTTTTGCAAAATTACATATGGTTTATTATGCAAACGTTTTTACCTAAAACTTTCTACTTGTTTTTGGTTCTTTCACATTTTATAAAATAATTGTTGTTACCGTGCTTCTTTACTATACAACCCTTTGGTCTTCCAAAATAGATTATATATTATTTGAGTTATCAAATTTTATACCTGCAAGGTTGTTTAGTTAACTAAAATCCATCGATTTATGTTTTCTTAATGTTCTTAATTTAGAGTATTTTCTTTTGTCTCTTGGTTGTTTTGAAGTTTCGAGGACGAAACTCTTTTAAGGGGGAGTGATTGTAACACCCCGTAATTTTAACCCTTTGTTTTTTTGTGTTTGTTTATTTTTAAATGGTATTTTCTTTTTCATAAAAATGAAAAATTTATCATTAGAATTAGTTTGGAACATGTTATGAAAATGTGTATATATATTTATATGTTGTGACATATTTATATATATTTATTTTAAGTTATTATATTAGTTTCGTTATTTATTTGGGCGTTTAGGATCCGATTTTGTCGCGTAGCATTTTTGTAACGTTGTTGGACCGACTTGGGTGATGAAATGTTGCATCACGTATAGCATGTCGTGCTGGCCAAAAATAAGCAATTATGGAGTGGAGGATGATCGAAGAGTTTTGGTGCTTATGAAGCTAACCTTTGAATATCTTGTAACCGCTCATTTAATCCCTCATTAACATTCTCCTAAACCCTTCATCTTTCCTTGACATAAAATTCTGATTTTATTTAAGAGAAGTTCAGCATCGTTCTTCATTAAGCCTCGTCATTTTCAAAGAAAAGAGAGAAGAGGAAGAGAAGTGAAAAATAAGAGAAAGGTTCAACCTGGTTTTTCCTGTCACACCTTCACTAAAATGACCATACCCGGAGATCTAACCGGTGGATCGTATTCAAATTTGGAAAGAACGTTTATAACATCTTTTTCTTTACTTTGACCAGCGCGATTAAAATTCGACCTTTAATCACGAGGAATCATGGTCGGAACAAAGCAGTGTGAAATAAGAGTTTTCAACATTCAAGAAGAAAATGCCTATTGACTTGTTGCTACAATTATCGTTCATGGAGGAATTGGATTACTCGCATATTTTTTGAATCCCGTTATACTCAGCTTTCCTCCCGACGATCCAGGTAACTAGCGTTATTCTAGTTCGATAGAGAATAGATTGTGAACGTAGGTTGTTAGAATCGCTTTAGAGAACGTAGTATCATGCTAGGTGGAACTTAGAGGATTTTATGATTGAAGTTACATGTAGTTTCATGGTTGTTGGTGTTTTTTTCATACCTTGGATTGCTACTATGATCATCTTGTTAAGTTTTGTTGATTAGTTGTATCCTTGTTGTTGTTGTGGTTGAATTGATTCATTAGTTCCCTTGGGTTATCTTTGGATTTGGAGAAGTTGTCATTGTTGATGAGATTTAGCCTCATGTGAGGATGATTGGTGTTGTGTTTGGCTTGGCATGAATTTGAGTTGGTTTGGACGTTGGAGGCTAGGTGTAAGAGTCGTTGGATTTTTGATTGGCGAACGATCGAAGCTCGCAAGCCACGAGCAGACGCTGCTCGCGACTCACGAGCCTCCTCCCAACTCGGGACTGCAGGGTGTCGCGACCCGCGACGCTCGTCGCACCTAGCGACGAGGGTCTGTCCCTGTGCGGTGTAGTTTTGATTTAATTTCCCTTTTTGGCTTACAGCATGGATATCTTTGCTTGGTTGGTCTTAGGCATGTATGCTAAGTGTGTTAGAGTAAGTTTTGGTTGGTTTAAGTTATTGCATTAAGGGTATGTTCCCTATTTTGTTGGGAAGCCTATGGTTGTTTGGTTTGGAGTATGTTGAGGGCTTATGCTTTGTTGTGCATTCACACATTCGAACCTTGTTCGTTAGTGTATTCGATTTGCTTGTATACCTTGTTGTGTATACCTATGAAGGTTGGATTAGATGGATTTTGTGTATACCTTGTCGTGTATACTTTGTGCTTGTAGAGTGGGATTGATCCTATGGACAGTATGGTCCTAGGAATTTGTGTTTGATTGGCCCTATGAACGGTATGGTTCTAGGAATTTGTGTTAGCTGATTCCAAGAACGGTATGGTTCTAGAGATATGTGATCCTAAGAACGGTATGGTTCTAGGAATTTGTGTGATGATCCTAAGGGCGGCATGGTCCTATGAATTTGTGTTTGATTATCCTAAGGGCGGTATAGTCCTAGGATTTGGTTACTTAACCTTGGGCGGTATGGTCCATTGGTTCACTACGGGTGGTATGATCCGTAGAATTTAGCTATTCGAAAAGGGCAGTATGGTTCCTCGAATATGCTGGCTATTCGAAAAGGGCGGTATGGTTCCTCGAATATGCAACGTAGGCCTTGGGTGGCATGGTCCAATGAGTCTACTCACAGACGGCATGGTCTGTTGTGTTTGAGCTTGTTGACCGCATTTGTTGCATGATTGACAGGGATTTGGTGTGATAGTGGATTTTTCCTTATTGGTTGCTTATGATTATTTGTACCTCGTAGTGAGTACGATATCTTGATAATGCGTTCTTTGATGTTGCTTCTAATTTCTTTTAAGTTCATTATCTATTTCTATTTGAGCTGGGAGAACTACTAGTTACTCCCCACTGATTGTGGAAGTTGTTGTATATTTTGCTGGTTATGTTGATGGGAATTTTCTTTGGTTTTGGGCTCGGGTTGAGTTGTGAGCATTAAAAAGCTAGGTGTTTTAGGCCTCAACTTTTTATTAGTTTGATAGTCAACTTTTCTCTTTTAGATATTACTCTAGTTAATTTAATTTATTTATACTATTTACTTATATTGGTTTATCACTTAGTTATGTAATCGCATTTCTTGTAGTAGTGACATTCCCAAAAGACGATGTTTCCGCCATCGTCCTATTAATACTATTATTATTTATTTCATTTCCGCTTTAAAATTCTGGGGTGTTACAGGTAGGATGTTTGCGGCATAGGTTTAGGGTTCTGAACATTATTGTTTTTGTAGGAAAAATTAGGATGAGCTCTCCAACTTATGTTGAATGTGTTAGAATATGCATGGGTTGTGTAGAGGTCTCTGCTGAAAAGCATTTGCATGCTCCATCTTATTCGGGTCAGGTTGATTGTAGCAACAATCATGACCAAAGTGGCCTTGAACACCACACACCTCACAGTAAGAAGAGGTAATAGGAGCCATAGAAGACATCACATTGATACTAATAGGAGGAGTATTAGACTGTGATGATTTAAGTGAATCCATCTTCATGCTCAACTGGGCTACTTGTGAAGACAATAAGGCATATGGATAAGTATCCAACTTTTTCTTTGTAATAGTCATGGAGGAACTATGATCATTCGCTGCTAAGTTGGCCAGAAAATTGTATACTTCATCCACCTCCTTATCTAGGAAGATACCCCTTGCAGATGAATCAATTGTACTCTTGATATGGGGTTGTAGACCATTTTAGAATGCTTGGGTAATGAACCACTTGTCAAGATTATGGTGTGGGCATTCTCTCTGCAGGTCCTTGAACCTATTCCATGCTTCATTCAGTGTTTCATCGAGTTCTTGTTGAAAGGTAGCAAACTTATGTCTTTTTTCTGCAGTCTTGGTAGGAGGATAACACTCTTTCAGGAATGCTTGAGAAATACCACTCCATTCAGTTGCTGTAACATCATTCAACCATTTTCGAGAATGACCTTCAACTGATTAGGAGTGACCCCTTGATGCTTAATGGTACGACAAAGTTGTTGAAACCGTTGTAAATGATTTGCAGGGTCCTCAGATGGATGCCCGTCAAACTGGTTATGTTGGATCATATTAATGAGAGCAGGCTTGATTTCGAAGTTGGTTGCATGTATGTTAGCCATAGTAGGGCCTGTGGGAACATTGCCAGGAGAAGGTACCCCATACGACTTCAATGACTTAGGAGGCATGATTGATTCAGTTGGTTCTTCCGTGGATTTTCCATGATTAGCAGACTGCTTCCTCTTCTTTTGTTTCTTCTTGAGTTGCCGGAGGGTTTTCTCAAGATCAGGATCGGTTGGAACTGGAGTACCTGTTCTTTTAGACCTAAGCATACAAGAAACAAAGAAAATTGTGTAGTGAGATTGCCTCAAATGGAACTTGAAGTTCCAATGAGACAACAAAAATAGTTCAAATAATCAATCAAAAAGCTATAGAAACTAGCCGTCTCCCCGGCAACGACGCTAAAAACTTGATGGGTTTTAAAATATATACCACAAGTGCACGGTGTTTGTTCAGCAGAAACTGGAAAATACGGGTCGATCCACAAGGAGAGGAGTTTTATAGGTTTATGCTCAATTATCTAACTACTTCAAGAAAGGAATTTGATCGAATACTTAACAACTACATTAGAATAGTCTTGAACACAAAAAGATGGAAGTTTATCAAATAATTAAAAACCTAGGGCAATCGATCGGTCCACCATGCTTATACGAATTTAATCACCACAATATAGTTCAACAATACTTGGATTGAGGTTCGAATGTACTTCGTTAAACCTACAGTCGGGTATTAACAACTCTTAGATTAACATATGCCAGTACGATCACTCAACAAAATCAAACCTACCTATTGTAACAAGCCTCTATTAAATACAATCTTTCGATTCTAACTCCTATTAGCTAAACATAACTCATGACATTGTGCAATTACATGAATTAAACAAGCATAACGAATCAATAGGAATTATTGCAATTCCATCCAAATATCGAAGAACTTTAAACCACAATAAAAAAAAGGTATAAACATGGCTTCCCTCTCCGCCCTAGAAATAGACTACTCGCTCATGATAATAATAAACTTAATAAACATAATGCAAGTAGAAGAATTCATTAAATTAAACAAAGTAAAGATGAATAGCGAATGATTGAAGAACAATGAAAATGGAATCAGCGATCTCTATAATCTTCAAAATCAAGAGTTAATACAATGCTAAAGAGAAAAAACTAAGTGTTTAAACCTAAAAAATGCAGAAATTCTAAAAAACGCAGAAATTCAGATGGTCTAATCGAAAATACTAAAAACCTATTTATACTTTTTACAAAACCAGCTAAATAAGGCAAAATTAACCGTCCCGAAAAACCGCCCGGTCGACCGGGAGGAATTCGCGCGGCCGGGCGACGATGATTCTCAAACTACGATAAAGAAACAATTCCGCCGGTCAATTGAGAAAGGCCGTCTGGTCGGGTGCGCAAGAGATTTTGGCTCCTTTCTCGCCCGGTTGACCGGGCTAACATTCTGCTGAAAATTTCATTTTGCGCGGTCGACTGGGCGGTAAAACTGCAAAATTTTGCGTCAACTTGCGAAAGTTGTATCTCTTAAAACAGAGGTCCAATTGGAGCATATGATCTATCATTGGAAAGCCCTTGAAGTATAGTTTCCAACCCAACAAGAACTTCGTGATTATCAATTTGCTATCAAAAGTTATGATCAACATAGTGGATAGGTGTCAATTTTGGCACTTGTTTCACTACCTCTTCGCTTCATTCTAACTCAAAATTGTCCAAAACAAATGCATTTTGATCCTTATGCAAGATATATTCAACTTCAGTGATTAATAGACTTGATATTAGATAATAATAATCAGTTTCTATCAAAATAATCTGAATATCATCGAAACACGCAAACGGGGAGTAGTAGAGCACAACTTACATAATTCATGTCGTTATGCACCTAAATGCTCTAAAAGGAGTTCTAAATACAATCAAAATGCATTAAAAAACTATAAATAAATGTGACATATCAACAGGTTGCTATCATGAGGTTAGGTTGTTTAAAAATTGGGATTTTGATATTGGCGATGAGCAAGAGCAGGGCATTTAGTGAGAGAATTATTTCAGTAAAGGATATTAATGTATTGATGTATAATGTAGTTTTGCATTCTACAAAACTGATTTGATATTTACTTATTATAAAAATAACCAAACAAAATGGGTAGCTATAAGAAGTGTTTTGCATGCTTTTCCTCATAAAATGGTTATATAGGAAAAACATTCTCTATTATTGTAGAAAACGCTTATCCAAGTTGATTGTTCCTATCTTTTGTTACTTATTCCACTTTTTGTAGTAGTGATTTTGTGATGAAGTGTGTTGACAAGAGAACCAAAAACATCATCCTATAAGTTAGACAAAACTGTTAAAGGGATTGTTATGAAGTTCCATGGTCACTTTGAAAGGCTTTGATAGGGCGTTCAAATTGAGTTTTGACATAAGCATGGAAATCAAGAGGGTTTGGTCAGCACCAGATTTATAGGCAAGGGGAACAATCCTCACAAAATGGGTAAAATCATCGACAAAAACCAAATAATATTCATGACCCAACTACTACGAATAAGAGAAGTCCATAAATCAGCATTGATAATATCAAAAGAACTTACTTGTTGAATAATAAAAAGGTGATTCAATGTGTTTTCCTATCTAACAAGAATGGCAAAGTAGAGTCATACTCTTTATTACAAACTATACAATTATTATATATTTCAAAGAAAACTAATAGACTATGCTTTCGAATGTCCTATACGATCATGCCAAGTGGTAGGTGGAATAGTGGTTGGAGCTGCGGCAAGGCAAGTGGATGGTTGGGCTTGTGTCACAGGCTAGAGGTCCACAAAGCTCTCACATCTCGTTATAAGTTTTCCCGTTTGAAGGTCCCTCACAGAAAAACTAGATGGATCATATTCAATACAAAATGAATTATTAGGAGCGAATTTACGAACGGATATTAAGCTCTTTATGATTTGTGGGGAAAGGTAGACATCATGAAGGATTAGAGGTTATATTAGGTAGGGTGGTATATCTATATCCGTAATCGAAATGCGATTTCCATTAACAACTAAAATATCATTTCTAGTGCTTAAATTAAAGAAGGGAAAGAGATCACCAGAATTATGAGCATGAAGAGCTTACACCGGAATCCATATACACAGCATCATCAGGATGCTGAAGGGCCATGGTTGAAAACGCATTGCCAAGATCCGTAGCCATCATAAGGGGTCCATACTGGACTAAGCTAGGAGCATATGCGTGGTGGCCACTAGGCAGCGTGAAGCAGGTTGGATCTTGTAACGATGTTGTACTTGTGTTGGGTACTGGGAAGGGGGAATTCCAGGAGCTACTCTGAAGCCTGGAAGGTAGCCAAATGCCGACTTTTGATTTTGTGCAATAACCTAGGATCCGTGTTGGAGCTTTATGTTGGTTCAGTTGTTTCCTCTCTACGACCTATGCCCCAGCCTTGCCAGCCTCCACGATCACCGCTGCGCCCTGGCCACCTCCTTTGCCGCTGCCTTGGCCACCGTTGTGGGGCTGATTTTGGTTGCGGTGCAAAAGATCCGATGAGTTGCTCGTGTCAGTAGTAAAGCCACATAAAAGGAGGTGGTGGATGATTGACAAGATAAAGTCGTATCACCTAATCAAAAAGATCCACTAATTTAACTAGTAGTCAGGGAAGTCAAGATCGAATCCATACGGGGAAAAGTTATATTATTGAATCTGATCTCTAATATCATAGTAACTAAATTAGATGAAGATGGTTGTGTTACTAAACTAAAAAAATACCAGAATTAAACATGAAGGTATGAATCAATTAATAAAGAACTAGGATTATGGATCACTATGCATACAATTCGAGAAATCAGGGACGAATAACAACTACCTAATAAGTCACTTTATCTAGGGCACATGTAATTTCTCTCGAACATTACCTCCCTCAAAGATCACCTAGCCGCTCTCGCATGGCCAAGGATCACTCTGCCTAATGATTGAAACATATACGATATCTCTCCTCTCGAAGCAGATTCAATATATTGCAATAGTAGAAATATAAATCAGGCCTAACTTATAAATCTATTTAGCATGAACGATTTAACCACAGGAAATAATTGTAATACAAGGCAATTAGACTAATCTAGCAATCTCTCATTGCATACATAGATCCTCAAAATCCTAGAAATAGAACTACTCACTCATATTTATGAAAATCATAACAAAATCAATATAAAAACTCATACTTTGAAACATTGCAAATAACTAAGAAAGTAATCTAATCAACAATAGACAGCAATAAAGAAAGATTACAAAACTGAAGAATTGTATCGAACTTGTGAATAATCTAAAAGTTTGATCTCGAATCCAAAGTGAAAAGCAATAAACTAGGGTTCTTGAATTACAATCTAGAGAAAACTATGAATATTAATGGCTAAAACCAAGATGAATAAAAGGTATTCTAATTTGGCTCTTTATACTACCCTAAAATAATTAGGAAAAGTCTTATAAAAATAGTCCGAAAATCATTAAATGCATGTGTCGGTCAGTTTGTAACACCCCCAAATTTCTCTCTTTTGAAGAATATATTTTAATATAAAACACTTGAGAAACTAGAGAGTATTACCGCCACGTGATAACGTTAGAGGCTAAAACTACCAACTACTAACTTAATAATGCAGCGGAAAAATAATAATAACTTTTCTTTATTGAATAAATAAAAATTATTGTTTCTACTATAACAAAGGGAAATAAAAAAAAATAATAACTACTAAACTAAGCTATGTAGTACTCCTCACTAGCTCCCCATACGTAGTATGCATCAATCAACCTGTAAAATCTGCTCACCAAAAGGATCATCACAGGGACAAAGCTATAAAACAAACAAAACAAAATGCGTGTCAGTAAAAATACTGAGTACATGTATATGCGGGAATTTAAATACTTTATTAAACATTCAAAATACTCATATAAACCTTCCATGGATACTTGAAATAACCTGTATAATATAAAGTATATAACTTTAATAAAACTCCTTTTCCTTGCCTAGGTACCTTTCCTAAAGTTTGCACACCCCCCAAGTTTAGTATTCCTTAATGAGTCTATTACGAGGGGAACTACCTTGTCCACATGACTTATACAAAAAGTACATGGGTAATAATATAATAGCTACCCTTCTTGTTAGTAAATAACAAGACGTGGCCTCTTTATAAATTGTGATCATAAAAGATCATATAACTAATAAAAATCCTTTAAAAGTAATACTCCTTCAAAAGAATAATAGTTCTTATATAAAACTTTTACCACTTAAGGGACATAATAATATTAATAACTTGTTCATATCAAATAATATTTGAAAATAATCTTCTCTTTATAAATAATAATAATGCTTATAAATGTTTACACAATTAATAGCCTTGAACTTCATACGTAAAGATGCATGACAGTAATATAACTTAGTGAATACAATCATGAAAACTTATCTTTTCTTTTCACAGAATCAATCAATACTAGAACAACTAATGATTCTAAATGTTTAGTACAGACCAATATATACTACAATTCATTAGAGTATCAACTAATATTGATATGAAAGAGAAGTCGTTATATAGAGTTCTAGTTCTGTTAGGATTCTATGTAAATTAGGAGTTTTATTTTAATTAAGTATTTTAAGCAAGGAATCCTATATACTTAGGAGTCTAATTCCTTATCATTGAGTCTAAGTAGGAGTCTTATTTTACTAATTATATTAGGAATAGGCATGTGATAAGTATAGGTTATTATTTGTCTTTATCCTAAGATAAAGATAGATAAGTTTATTAGTTGTTATCTTTAAGATTTACTAGTCATAATAGGTTTAGGAAATCTGTACTATATATATGGGATTTTCGGCCATAATAGATATAGAGATTGATGAGATTAGAGTTTTAAATTTTCTTTGTGAAAATTTTCGGACTTCTTTGTGATTTCCAAACCTTGAATCAATTACTTTGTGTTTGAGATTTAAGATTGATTACTTAATTACTTTGTGTTTGAGAGTGAATCAAGACCCAATTCGTGAATTACTTTGTGTTTGATCGAATTGTTCTATCCTTAATAATTAAAGAAAACCCTAAAGATCCAGTCTTTCTTTCAAGATTCTTAGATTTCCATATAACTCGACTAAAGTACATCCACATTCATATCAAAGTGGTATCAGAGCTGGTCGAAAAAAATTCAAGAAAACTTGCAGTTTGTTCATCCAGATTCAAACAGTTTCCAGGTGCGTTTTGTTTTGTTTCGTTCTCCTAGTTGGAAACGAATTTTTGGGTTATTCTTAAGCCTAAACTGGACTACTACATGTCTAGTTTAGTGTCCTAAAATTTCGTGGTAATTGAAGATTGTTTCGTATAGTTTCGGGACTGTTTTGTTCATTGGTCTGTTTTCGATTGAATCTGGCACGGTTGGGATAAATTGGTCATTGTGGTTGATATACTTGGAGTTTTTGAGTGAAATTTTGGTCGAGTGCTGAAAACATATAGGACTAGATCCTGACAAAATTTCATTGAATTTGGAGTTATATTTCTTTAATTTTCGATTTTTAAGTTGCATGGGTATTCTGGACAGTTTTTGATGGACTATTTTGACACAAAATTATGGATGATTGGTATAGAAATATTAAAGCCATTAATAAACTTAGTCTTGAAGAGTCTATTGATATTTTAGTAGACCTCTTGACTTATTCTAAGCTAACAAAGACGGAAAGACTCATTTATGAAAATGAATTGGCTATTCGAAGGCATGTCCAAGGAATCGAAGCAAGAAAAAAGGAACTTGAGAGGCAACAAAAGGAAGAATATGCCTTATTCTTTGCACAATTGCTTGAAGAAGAGAAGGTATCTTTGGAGGATTCGGTTCCTATAGTTCTTCTTCGGCTCAACTTACCTTACAGCTTGAATCTTTGAATTGTCCCACTCCCCAAGATCCATCCTTTGAGATTCAAGAAGATTTACCAATTGCACCTTTAGTTTTTACCACCATTAAAGGTTTGATCGTTGCTGCCCCATGTACACCTATTGATACCCCAGGTATGCCCAAGGCGCCAAAGACGTGTTGGGTAACACCATATGCCGCTATTCAAACGGATTTTTGTTGTCCTAAGGTAAATATTGGTAATCCAAGTCACACAATCTCGTGTACCTCCTATTGTTTGCCAGTCGTGATCTTGTTTTAATGGATCATGGATTTCGCGCATGGATGATTGCTTGGCTATGACAAAACTTGAGGACAAGTTTTTTTCAAGAAGGGGAGTTTGATATGAAAGAGAAGTCGTTATATAGAGTTCTAGTTCTGTTAGGATTCTATGTAAATTAGGAGTTTCATTTTAATTAAGTATTTAAGCGATAAGGGAATCCTATTATACTTAGGAGTCTAATTCCTTATCATTGAGTCTAAGTAGGAGTCTTATTTTACTAATTATATTAGGAATAGGCATGTGATAAGTATAGGTTATTATTTGTCTTTATCCTTAAGATAAAGATAGATAAGTTTATTAGTTGTTATCTTTAAGATTTACTAGTCATAATAGGTTTAGGAAATCTTGTACTATATATATGGGATTTTCGGCCATAATAGATATAGAGATTGATGAGATTAGAGTTTTAAATTTTCTTTGTGAAAATTTTCGGACTTCTTTGTGATTTCCAAACCTTGAATCAATTACTTGTGTTTGAGATTTAAGATTGATTACTTAATTACTTTGTGTTTGAGAGTGAATCAAGACCCAATTCGTGAATTACTTTGTGTTTGATCGAATTGTTCTATCCTTAATAATTAAAGAAAACCCTAAAGATCCAGTCTTTCTTTCAAGATTCTTAGATTTCCATATAACTCGACTAAAGTACATCCACATTCATATCAAATATATTGACACCTAATAGTAAGTTTAACAAGAACATGCTAATTAGTGAGTGATTCTAAAACCGCAAAACATGTATGGTGGATGAAAAAATAAAGTCGGCATAGTATAGTTAGTATATATAATATTATCCATTAAATTAGTGGAAAAAACTCCATGTGCTACTTGTCAAGTGCTTGGGTTAAAAAAAAATAATAACTACTAAACTAAGCTATGTAGTACTCCTCACTAGCTCCCCCATACGTAGTATGCATCAATCAACCTGTAAAATCTGCTCACCAAAAGGATCATCACAGGGACAAAGCTATAAAACAAACAAAACAAAATGCGTGTCATAGTAAAATACTGAGTACATGTATATGCGGGAATTTAAATACTTTATTAAACATTCAAAATACTCATATAAACCTTCCTTGGATACTTGAAATAACCTGTATAATATAAAGTATATAACTTTAATAAAACTCCTTTTCCTTGCCTAGGTACCTTTCCTAAAGTTTGACACCCCAAGTTTAGTATTCCTTAATGAGTCTATTCGAGGGAACTACCTTGTCCACATGACTTATACAAAAAGTAATGGGTAATAATATACTAGCTACCCTTCTTGTTAGTAATAAAAGACGTGGCCTCTTATAAATTGTGATCATAAAAGATCATATAACAAATAAAATCCTTTAAAAGTAATACTCCTTCAAAAGAATAATAGTCTTATATAAAACTTTTACCACTTAAGGGACATAATAATATTAATAACTTGTTCATATCAAATAATATTTGAAAATAATCTTTCTTTATAAATAATAATATGCTTATAAACGTTTACACATTAATAGCCTTGAACTTCATACGTAAAGATGCATGACAGTAATATAACTTAGTGAATACAATCATGAAAACTATCTTTTCTTTTCACAGAATCAATCAATACTAAAACAACTAATGATTCTAAATGTTTAGTACAGACCAATATATACTACAATTCATTAGAGTATCAACTAATATATTGACACCTAATAGTAAGTTTAACAAGAACATGCTAATTAGTGAGTGATTCTAAAACCGCAAAACATGTATGGTGGATGAAAAAATAAAGTCGGCATAGTATAGTTAGTATATATAATATTATCCATTAAATAGTGGAAAAACTCCATGTGCTACTTGTCAAGTGCTTGGGTTAAAAAAAAATAATAACTACTAAACTAGCTATGTAGTACTCCTCACTAGCTCCCCATATGTAGTATGCTCTATCAACCTGTAAAATCTGCTCACCAAAAGGATCATCACAGGGACAAAGCATTAAAACAAACAAAACAAAATGCGTGTCAGTAAAAATACTGAGTACATGTATATGCGGGAATTTAAATACTTTATTAAACATTCAAAATACTCATATAAACCTTCCTTGGATACTTGAAATAACCTGTATAATATAAAGTATATAACTTTAATAAAACTCCTTTTCCTTGCCTAGGTACCTTTCCTAAAGTTTGCACACCCCCAAGTTAGTATTCCTTAATGAGTCTATTACGAGGGGAATACCTTGTCCACATGACTTATACAAAAAGTACATGGGTAATAATATAATAGCTACCCTTCTTGTTAGTAAATAACAAGCCGTGGCCTCTTTATAAATTGTGATCATAAAAGATCATATAACTAATAAAAATCCTTTAAAAGTAATACTCCTTCAAAAGAATAATAGTTCTTATATAAAACTTTTACCACTTAAGGGACATAATAATATTAATAACTTGTTCATATCAAATAATATTTGAAAATAATCTTTCTTTATAAATAATAATAATGCTTATAAACGTTTACACAATTAATAGCCTTGAACTTCATACGTAAAGATGCATGACAATAATATAACTTAGTGAATACAATCATGAAAACTTATCTTTTCTTTTCACAGAATCAATCAATACTAAAACAACTAATGATTCTAAATGTTTAGTACAGACCAATATATACTACAATTCATTAGAGTATCAACTAATATATTGACACCTAATAGTAAGTTTAACAAGAACATGCTAATTAGTGAGTGATTCTAAAACCGCAAAACATGTATGGTGGATGAAAAAATAAAGTCGGCATAGTATAGTTAGTATATATAATATTATCCATTAAATTAGTGGAAAAAACTCCATGTGCTACTTGTCAAGTGCTTGGGTTGAACAATCAACCGAAGCACTTGTGAAAATTTTAATATTAAAAATTCACAAGTGCTTCGGTTGATAAGTCCACCGGAGCACTTATTCACAAGTGAGCGATATTGATTTGCTTAGGGAGCATGTACTTCGTCATGGGTTTAGGCCGGAATACCATGTATGGATTTGGCATGGTGAGGAGGGAGTATATGAAGGGAATTCTCGTGCAAATGATGTCCATAAACAAGAAGACGTGACTCATGCAGTTGAGGAAATGGAGAATGATAATGAGCACGAGGATGATGAGGATGATGAGGATCATGTGGATGAGATGATGGCGGGTGTCGAGGTTAGGGAAACATTCTCGTGTTTTTGAGTCTTTGACAGAGGCAGCTTAAAAGCCACTGTATCCTGGCTGTAAAAAGTTCACCAAACTCTCTGCCGTGTTGACACTTTTCAACATTAAATCCAAGGGAAATTGGACCGACGTTAGTTTCACTTCCCTGTTAGAAGTGATAAGTGAGATGTTTCCCGATGGCAACGAACTTCCAAAGTCGACCTATTATGCTAGAAAGCTCATGTGTCCCTTTGGCTTAGAGTATAAGAAGATACATGCTTGTCCGAATGACTGCGTACTATATAGGAATGAATATGACAATTTGGATAAGTGTCCTCGTTGCGAGATGTCACGATATAAGCGTGAAGGAGATGGAGATAAGAAAGGGCCCCCAGCTAAGGTATTGTGGTATCTTCCAATAATTCCTAGATTCAAGCGCTTATTTTCCATAAAGAAAGATGCAAAAAGTTTGAGATGGCATGCAGACGGAAGGAAGAAAGATGGTTTGTTGAAACATCCGGCGGATTCTCCTGAGTGGAAGAGTATTAATAGGTTGCATAAGCCATTTGGGGATGAAGATCGTAATTTGAGGCTTGGGCTATGTACAGATGGAATGAATCCGTTTGGAAGTTTGGGCTCTTTACATAGTACATGGCCAGTACTTTTAGTTATATATAACTTACCTCCTTGGTTGTGCATGAAACGCAAGTATCGATGTTATCTCTTTTAATCTCTGGTCCTAAACAACCTGGAAATAACATAGATGTCTACCTTGCACCGCTTGTCGATGATTTGAGAAAGCTATGGGATGAAAGGGTTTCTGTTTTTGATGCTCATACTAATGAGATGTTCACATTGCGTGCAATGCTTTTCTGCACCATTAACGATTTCCCTGCATACGGCAACTTACCCGGATATAAGAATAAAGGAAAGAAAGCATGTCCAATATGTATCGATGACATGGAATCCACATGGATTCCTAAGTGCAAACATGTGTACATGCCCCATCGAAAGTTTCTACGACGGCACCACCCTTTTCGTAAGAATAAGAATGCATTTGATGGGAACGTTGAAGAGAGAGTAGCTCTTAGAGCGTTGACTTATGAAGAGGTTTATGAGCAAGTTAAGGGTGTTGAAACGATCTTTGGTAAAACAATGCAAAAGGAGACAGGGTTATGGAAAAAGGAGTCTGTCTTGTGGACACTTCCATACTGGAAAATCTCCGGGTCAGACATTGTCTCGACGTCATGCATATAGAAAAAAAATGTATGTGATGCCATTCTTGCGACACTTATGAATATTCCTGGTAAGACAAAGGATACCAAGGCCTCACGGTTGTACTTAGAAAAGATAGGAGTTCGGCCAGAACTGTGGCCTCATAATAAGGAAGGTAGGAAGAGGAAGAAATTTGAAGAAATAAATCTTAATGAAGGCAATAAGAGGAAGAAATCTAAAGAAGAAAGAGACCTGAACAAGGTTAAGGATAAAGAGAACAAAATAAGGTCGATAATAGGAATTATTTGCCTCCAGCTTGCTATACGTTATCCAAGGAAGAGAAGCGGATTTTTTGCGAGTCTTTGTATGACATCAAAGCTCCATCGGGATACTCATCTAACATGAAAAGATTTGTATCCTTAAATGACGAGTTGAAGTTAGGGCTCATGAAATCTCATGATTGTCATGTCATGATGCAAATATTTTTACCGATTGCCCTTCGTGGAATACTACCAAAACATGTGCGGTATGCTATAACTGAACGATGCTCATTTTTCAACACTATATGTAGCAAAGTGTTTGATCCGACAAGACTTGATGCTCTTCAAGCTGATGTTGTAGAGACTCTTTGCAAGTTTGAAATGTATTTTCCACCTGCATTTTTTGACATAATGGTTCATCTTATCGTCCATCTAGTTCGCGAAATCAAGTTGTGTGGTCCTGTGTTTTTGAGGTGGTGTTATCCTTTTGAAAGACGAATGGGTAATTTACAAGACAAAGTGAGGAACCCTGCACAACCTGAAGCTAGTATCATTCAAGGCACCGTGGGTGACGAAGTTGGTAATTTTGTAGCTGAGTATTTGGCTAGTGCACAACCTATCGGACTTCCTACATCTTGCCATGATGGAAGACTTGGAGGCCAGGGTATGATTGGCTCAAAATTAGTCACACCTCCTAGAGATAAGCGCTTACAAGCACACCTGTATGTGTTGCATCACATTGCAGAAGTACATCCGTATTTGGGTGAGCATATGGAGGTGCTACGGGCTGAAAATCCTTCTAAAGGGGATAGAGCATTGATGCAATTGCACAATAAGACATTTATTGATTGGTTTCATGATCGAGTAATATGTCAACAACAGGATGATGTATCTGAAACTATTAAGTGGTTAGCATTTGGTCCTCATGAAGCTGTCAACAAATATGAGGGTTATGATGTAAATGGATTTACATTTTGGACTGAAGGTCGAGATCAAAAGTCCTCATCAGTGCAAAATAGTGGTGGTTCTGTTTTGGCATCATCTACATTTTATGCGAGCGCTAAGGATCAGAATCCAATGGATGCCAAATTGTTATACTATGGGCGAATTCAAGAAATATGGGAGCTTAACTATTCTTGTTTTAGGGTTGGTCTCTTCTGTTGCAAGTGGTTAGGTAATAATCGGCGTTGCATAAGAAATGATGACCCTTGTGGTTTCACTCTTGTAGACTTGGGTCATTTGCGTGAAAGTGACGAGCCATTTATACTTGCAATACATGCTAAGCAAGTATTTTATATAACAGACCCTGCTGATCTTAAGTGGTCTATTGTTGTACCGGGAAAAAGAAGTATCCTTGGCATTGGCGATGTTGATGATGAGGAAGAGTATGATGCTTTTGAGGACACCCCACCCTCTTCAATCCCAAAATCGATATAACTCCAGATGTCGACACAAATTATATGCGCATAGATCACACGGAAGGGATACTTGTCGACCCTTCAGAATGATGTACTTAAAAGGTATTATGTATACAAGTTCGTGAATACGTCTTTTATTACTTGATACGAGGCATATTATTGTGGTTCCTATTCTCAAATTATCTATTTTCTATCTTGGAATCTCTTTACGTTAGTTTGACGTTTTCATATGATATTTTATATAATGAGTAATGTGGAAATTTAATATACATTGAATTTGAAAACTAACTAATGTAACCTTCTCGATTTTGCAGCCTTGTTCAGCAGCACAAGAAGTCTTTATTGGTTGAAAAAGGCTTGTTTGCTCCTCACTTTGTTTTTGCAGCACAAGAAGGTATTCTGACTCTCGCAATCACCTATTATAAAATCTTTATTGGTTGAAAAAAAGGTTTATGTTCCAGTAATTTTTGAGCTTACCTATGATTGCAGTAGTGTGATAGTGTCCCATGTCTTCTAGTTGTAGCATGTCTACATTATTTATACCCTTTACAGGACTATGAAAGTTGATGTCTGTGTATAAGCTGATGTTTTTGCATTTCTAAGGTGTTCTGTTTTTCCAATTGAAAGGCAGTTGTGGCTGCTGCAACATCTCTGGCCTTGGAGAGATAGACCCTTGTACAACCTTAATATTTGCAATTGCTATCATCTTTTTACTAATTGTATTCTCTTTTCACTTTTTACATTTGTGTCAATTCATTGTTGTGTTTATGAATTCTGACAGCTTGTCTTTATCTATTCAAATGCAGGGGCTTCTCTGATTCAATATTTGGAATAAGTGTTGTTTATGCAGCTCTTATTATGTATGATGCACATGTATTAATTTGTCTGTTGAACCCTAGTTTTGATAATGACAAAGAAACAAAGGAACAAACTAAGTAGTGAACTAATGAATTATTTAAGTGTATGGTGTCTAAGGTATCAATGCAAGGAACTGGGAGAATACGAAGTCAATGAAGAAGTCAAGAGAGGATTTCAAAGGCTAAGTAAAGAAGTTTCTATGTTGATACTGGAGCAAGCATTGGATCAAGAATAATAGAAGCTAGGCGTTTTATTTTCTAGTTCCAATGTAAAGGAACAAAGAAAGAATGGTAAGGAACTGTGGCAGAATATTTGAGAATGAAGCGTTTGTTCCTCTGTAAGGAACAAACTAGTGGCACTTAGAAATATGTTAAAGGAACTGAACTATATAAGGAACTAGACTTAGGCGTGTACTTAGTTAACGGTTAAAAGATAATGGAGTAAGTCATGCCTAGATTATAGGAAATTAGTTATTTCTAATTTCAAATGATAAAATCAGTTTTAAAAAGAAAATCTGTTTTGGAAAAGATTTTATTTTTCGGAAAATAAGAAAATAAATATCCGGTTGTTAGAAAGATTTTATTTCAAAGATATTATTTTCTTAAAGATTAGAAATTCAGATTTAAAGATAAAAAGAGTTTATAAAAACTGATTTTCGGATAATGCTCAAGGAACTCCTATTATTAGGAGTAATGGCTGCATTTTATCCACGTTCATTTATAGTTCATGGGATCATGGGACATGATGTAAAACGTGTTCCTTAGGGGAAGGAACATCATGGGTAAATGGATTAAAACGTGTACTCTAACATTAATCCCACGTTCTTCATGATATAACACTATAAATATAGAAGTCTAGATAAGTTCCAAATTGTGTCTGACTAAGTAATTAAGTGAGTTTAACTTATTAAGTGTCAGTGCCTTCATTCTCTCATAATAGCCATTTGTTCTTTGCCTTCTTACTCTAATTCCACTAAGCTTATTTCGATCAATTGTATTTTGGTTTTTGGGGTAAGGGAACTTTGAGTGAAGTTCTGTAAGAGAAAGGCTTTGAGTGAAGCTTGTATGTGTGAGAAAACTTCGAGTGAAGTTGAGAGGAACTGCTGTTAAGGGAACAGTGGTTCAGGAACTTGAGTTTAGGAACTCAAGTGTGGCTCGAGTTAGAATTAGGTTGTAACAGAGTTGTTTGGCCTAATTAGTGAAAGTGTTGAGTTTAAAATCCCTAGTGGTCGAGGTTGTTTCTTCTTGTTGGGCCCAAGAAGTTTTTCCTCGTAAAAATCCCTTGTGTTCCTTTAGCTTGTTTATTCGTTTAAGTTTTAATTTCCGCAAAAAGTTACGTTTATTTCTACACCTACAATTCACCCCCCTCTTGTAGTGTTCCTAGGGAAATAACAATTGGTATCAGAGCTAGAACTCACGTAAGATAGGAAACCCTATTGAGAAAAGATCCAAGGAACAATGAATACCACCGAGAAACTTGAAGAAGGTTATTCCACTCAAAGGCCTCCTATGTTCAATGGGAAGTACTACAACTATTGGAAGAACCGCATGGAGATATTCATCAAGGCTGAAAACTATCAGGTATGGAGAGTCATTGAAGTTGGTGATTTCGAAGTCACAACTACAAATGACAAAAATGAGGTAACTCTTAAACCCCTCTCTGATTATGACAAATCTGATTTTGAAAAAATGGAAGTAAATGCCATGGCTATTAAATTATTGCATTGTGGACTTGGACCCCATGAACATAATAGGATCATGGGATGCAAATCCGCAAAGCAAATATGGGATTTACTAGAAGTAACCCACGAAGGAACTAATGAAGTTAAAAGATCGAAAATTGATTTACTTATGAATCAATATGAACTGTTCTGCATGAAATCCAAAGAAAGCATCCGAGACATGTTTACTCGTTTTACTAACATTATAAATGAGTTGGCTTCTCTTGGAAAGTTTATTTCATCTGAGGAACAGGTTCGAAAGGTTCTTAGGAGTCTTCCTAAGGACAGATGGATGGCTAAAGTCACGCTCTTCAAGAAACAAAAGACTTCACTAAGTTCAACTTAGAACAGCTGGCAGGGTCACTTATGACTCATGAGCTTCACCTTGATACTGAATATGGTGAAAGCTCCAAATCAAAATCAATTGCTCTCAAAGCAGATGATGAAGATGATTCGGACTCTGAAGAAGAAGAAGCAGCCCTCATGGTTCGAAAATTTCGAAAGATGTACAGGAACATGAAGAATGGAAACTTCAAAGGTAAAACTAAGAAATTTTCTAACAAAGCTGCTTGTCATAAATGTGGAAGTACAGATCACTTCATCAAGAATGTCCTCTTTGGGAAAAGACAAAACCAAAGAAAGGAACAAGGAACGCTTTGCTGAAAGGAACAAAGAATCAAAAGCACCTTTCTCTAAGGCAAATGTGCGCAAAGCTATGATAGCTGCTTGGGGAGATTCAGAGACGGAAGAAGAAGAGGAACAACCAACTGAAGAAACAGCAAACCTTTGCCTCATGGCAAACACTGACGAAAAAGAAGATGAAGAAAAAATTGAGGTAAGTCAACATGGACTTGAGTCAGAACTAGATGGTAAAACTAGGACTGAAATATATGATCTTCTTTATGATGCAATTCTTGAATGTAGAGATGAACGTGAAAAACGTGAACAAACGGAACAAGCCTTAAAGGTTTGCAAGGAACACATAGAATGGCTTAAGAAAATGAGAACTGATGTCGAAACTAGATTTTTTGATTTGTTTGATAAAAACTTAAAAATCAAAGAATTTTATGAGAGTTTGAAAAATGAAAATTATCTAATTAATTTAGAGATTTCACACTTGAAGGAATTTGTCCCTGTTCTGAGTTCCTTTGATATAAGATCAACCCCTTTGAAAGGATACAGATCTGAGATTGAAAAAATAAATAAAGAGAAAATATTTTAAAGGAACAGATCTGTAATCTTAAAAAGGAACTGGTTGTCGCAAGGAACAGAGGCAAAATCATGAAAGTTCCTAAGTGGATTGAGAAACCACAGACCAAAAGGAAGGAAGGTCTTGGTTTTGAAAACTACAAGAAAAGGAACAAGACAAAGAAATATGTTGATCTACCTAGTGATAAGTTCTGTATGTATTGTGGCAAGGTAGGTCATTACATAAATCAATGTCAACTAAAATCTGAGATGATTGGGAAAAATGTGACAATAAGTAAGAAAAAATGGGTTGTCAAAACAAATCCTAGTCAAGAACAGGAACCCACGAAAGATGGGGTTCCTTCAACTAACAACTAGTTGATTTTTGCAGGTTGGAGTGAGGGGGAACAACACTTGGTATCTCGATAGTGGTTGTTCCAAGCACATGACAGGAGACAAAACGAAGTTTCTCTCACTCACAACCTATGAAGGTGGCAGTGTAACATTTGGTGATAATAAGAAAGGTAACATTGTTGCTATGGGTAAGGTCGGTAAGTCACCATTACACTCCATTGAAAATGTATTTTTAGTTGAAGGTCTAAAACATAATCTATTAAGCATTTCTCAATTCTGTGACAAAGGAAATACTGTAAAATTTGATAAGGAAAAATGCTTAATCATCAACATTAAAACTAAGAAGGTTATTTGGAAGGAACAAGGAAAGGGAACACATACATTGTGGATCTAGACCTTGTTCCTCAAATCAATTTAACTTGTCTTAGTGTTATTGAAGATGATTCACTTCTATGGCACAAGCGTCTAGGACATGCTAGCTTTTCATTACTTGAGAAACTTAGATCAAAAGACCTTGTTTTAGGATTACCATCATAAAATTTCATATTGATCAAGTTTGTGATGCATGTGCACGAGGTAAACAAGTAAGATCCTCTTTCAAATCTAAAACGATTGTAAGTACCACTAAACCATTAGAGTTAATTCATATGGACTTATGTGGACCCATGAGAATTCAAAGCAGAAGTGGAAAGAGGTATGTACTTGTGATTGTAGATGACTACTCTAGGTACACTTGGGTTATTTTTCTCTCTAGTAAAGATGAAACTTATGATGAGTTCCTTGTCTTTGCTAAAAGAGTTCAAAACCTAAGTGGACATAAAATAATGCACATTAGATCAGATCATGGCAAGGAATTCGAAAATTATAAATTTGATGACCTAAGCAGAGATAATGGCCTAGATCATAATTTTTCTGCCCCTAGAACACCACAACAAAATGGTGTTGTAGAAAGGAAAAATAGAACTTTGGAGGAAATGTCTAGAACCATGTTAATTGCTAGTGAACTTCCAAGGAACTTTTGGGCTGAAGCTGTTAATACTGCTTGTCACATAATTAATCGTGCCATGATGAGACCTATCATTAATAAAACTCCTTATGAACTTTACTTTGGAAAGAAACCAAACATCACCTATTTTAGAACATTTGGATGCAAATGTTATGTGCATAATAATGGAAAAGATAATCTTGGAAAATTTGATGCAAGGAGTGATGAAGCAACATTTTTAGGATACTCCTCACATAGTAAAGCTTATAGAGTATATAACAAGAGAACTATGTGTGTTGAAGAAAGCATTCATGTAATCTTTGATGAATCTGACAAACATAATCCAAGCATACAGGTTGATGACTATGAGATAGGGTTAGCAACACCTAGTAAGGAACACAGATTCACAAGAAGAAGAAGAAGTGAAAGAGGAAAGGAACGAGGAATTCGAAAATAATGAATCAATGATTTCCTGTTCCTCAAGGAGGAGAAGATGCTCATGTTCCTCTAAATGAAGGAACTGAGTCCACCGAGGCTAACAGAGGAACAACTGAGCAGAGTTCCTCATATCAAGGAACTCATGAGGAACAACATGTTCCTATAAGAGAGTTTCAACCAAAACCTTGGAGATTACAAAAGTCACATCCTGTGGAACTCATAATCAGCGACATATCCAAAGGTACGCAAACTAGATCTCAGTTAAGGAACTTTTGTGCATTTCATGCGTTCCTATCAATGATGGAACCAAGAAATCATGAAGAAGCCTTAACTGACTCTGATTGGATTATTGCAATGCAAGCTGAATTAAATGAGTTTGAAAGAAACAAGGTATGGCATCTAGTTCCTTCATCTAAACAACAAAAAGTAATTGGCTTAAAATGGGTGTTTAGAAACAAACTAGATGAATATGGAACCATTGTAAGAAACAAAGCTAGACTTGTAGTAAAAGGTTATAACCAACAAGAAGGAATTGATTATGAAGAAACCTTTGCTCCTGTAGCTAGATTAGAAGCCATTAGAATCTTAATTGCATTTGCTGCTTACATGGGATTCAAATTATATCAAATGGATGTTAAGTGTGCATTTTTAAATGGCTATCTAAACGAAGATGTATATGTTGAACAACCCCCTGGTTTGAAAATAATAATCTCCCAAATCATGTCTACAAGCTTGATAAAGCTCTTTATGGGTTAAAACAAGCACCTAGATCATGGTATGAGAGATTATCAAGTTCCTTTTAGAAAAACAACTTTAAAAGAGGAAAGGTTGATAAAACCTTGTTCCTAAAATCTAAAGGAACTGATATTTTGCTTGTTCAAATATATGTTGATGACATCATATTCGGAGCTACTAATGAAACATTGTGCAAAGAATTCTCAAGTCTCATGAGCAATGAATTTGAAATGAGTATGATGGGTGAGTTAAATTTCTTTCTTGGACTACAAATCAAACAAACTGAAAAAGGTATAATTGTTCACCAACAAAAATACATAAAGGAACTATTAAAGAAATATGGCCTCGAAAATTCAAAGATAAATCACACTCCTATGGGAACTTCAACTAGATTAGATGAAGACTCCATAGGAACAAGTGTTGATCAAACAAATATAGAGGAATGATTGGTTCACTTTTGTATCTAACTGCTAGTCGTCCAGACATAGCTTTCAGTGTTGGTTTGTGTGCTAGATTTCAAGCAAATCCAAAGGAGTCTCACCTCACTGCTGTGAAGAGAATTCTTAGATACCTTAAAGGAACAGATGATCTTGGACTCTACTATCCAAGAAGTGATACATTCGAACTAAAAGGATATGCAGATGCAGATTATGCTGGAGATCTTGTAAATAGGAAAAGCACCTCAGGTATGGCACAATTCCTTGGTCATAGTTTAGTTTCTTGGAGTACCAAGAAACAAAACACAGTTGCTTTATCCACTGCTGAAGCAGAATATGTAGCTGCTGCTGCATGTTGCTCTCAAATGCTTTGGATAAAACAACAACTTAGTGACTATGGAATAAACTTTGAATGTGTTCCTATTTATTGTGACAATACAAGTGCTATAATATATATAAAGATCCAGTGCATCACTCTAGAGTAAAGCATATACATTTTAGACATCACTTTTTAAGAGAAAATGTTGAAAAAGGTTTGATCAAACTTGAGTTTCAAACTGATTATCAGATTGCTGATATCCTAACTAAGCCTTTGCAAAGAGATAGATATGAAAAATTAAGGCTTGAGTTAGGCTTAATAAAAATTAAGTGATTGTTCCTATGTCAATTCCCCCATGTTTGAATCAATTTGAGTGACTTTGTGTGCTAAAAATAATTGTGTTTAATTGCCTAAGACCATTGCAAATTGGAATGTTGCAAAACATAAACATGAAGTCAAAGAAATAAACAACTCACAAATGTCACATAATACTCCCCTTACTGTTCCTAAGGTCAAGAAACATGCATAGTATGAAGGATATTGATATGTAGCATTAGTTGTTCCTATAGCACAAGTTCCTTAGCATTTATTTTCTTTCAAAAATTAAAATTCATAAAAATCCGAAAAATCCGATAAAATCCCAAAAATAAGGGGAACCAGTTTAATTAAATCTTGGTTCTTTTTATCTTTTCGTTTTCTTTCTTTTATTTTTATTTTTATTTTATTTTTTTGCTTTATTTCTTTCCCGCGTGTCATAATTACTATTACATGCAAAACTTCCTTCTTCAATTCATCTAAGAAACCGTGTTCCTCTCAAACGCTTCATCTTCACCAAATCCGAAACCTCATCACACCCTTTGATACTCCATAAAAACCTCCAAACCTTCATAAATCATGGCAAAAACTTCAAGAAACTCACCTTTTCCAACACCAAAAACAACCGACACTTCAAAAATGGAAATTTCTTCATCTCCAACTAAAACCCTTGAAACCGACATAATTCAAGAAAACCCCATAGAGGAACAGCAATTAGAATCTCCTAGAAGGAGCATGAGAGAAAGAAAATTGATTGGGGAAGAGATGAAGAAGAAACCCCGGAACAATCTCAGGGGGAAGAAGAAGAAACTGCACCTGTTCCTTCCAAAGGAACTGTTTCTTCGTCTTCCAAGAAAAGGGTCGAACGAAGTGAATCTAGGTATGTCTTGGGCTTTTGCGTCGATTTAGAATGGGCAATAAAATTGAATTTCTAGAATTAACCTCCATTCTAAAGGAACAAGGCATGGAATTCTTGTTTGAATTCGCCTTTAATAATGCTCTTGTTCCTCTAGCTATGGATGAGTTTTGTGCAAATTTGTTAATACTAATGGAACTTGCACAACTGAGTTAGAGGAAAGAAAATAAGGTTTAATCAAGCAACTTTAAGCAAAGTATGGGAAGTTCCTTGCAAAGGAACTGATTTGTATTTTAAAAGGAAAGGAACTGTTTCCTTTCCGAATTTTCCTCAAGACAAAATCTTAGAATATTTTGGAGGAACAGCTGGCCAAAACAAACTTAACCATAACCTACTCTCTCCCCTTCACAAAGTACGTTTAACTTGGTTTGGAGAGCACTCATTCCTCGAACTGAAAAGAGGAATGAAGTGGGTCTCTTGGATATGTGTTACATGTTTTGCTTGGACCACACTACAAATCAATTTCCCTTCCCTCTTCATTCAACACTTAACCCTGATTGAGAAAATTGTGTTATTGGTACGGTGCCTTGATAACTTCCTTACTTCATCATTTTGAAGTAAGACTTACGGTTGGACCACATAGGAGTCAAACAAGGGAACATCTTGAATGAGAAGACCCTAAATGGACTTGGCTTGTCTGTCCAAGAAGGTGTTCTCATTCAAGGAAGAATGGCTTCCAGTTCCTCAGGAAAAAGAAAATTGCCCAAACTGGACTTAGAAGAAGATAATGATGTAATCTTGGATAACCCTGTTCCTAAACCGGAGGAACCAAAACCTAAGAGGCGCAAACACATTGCCACTAAGCCAAAACCCTCTGTTCCTCTGAGAGTGAGAAAGAGCACTCGTCGAAAAATTGCTCCTGTTCCTGTTCCTTCCAACGAGGACTCTCCTTTAGTCCTTTCGGATAATGAGGAACAGGTACCCTCTACTCTCAAGGAACCAATACCCCCACCATCTCCCAAACTCTCTGTTCCTTTCACAAAAATACCCTCCATTTCACCTTCGTCCTTCTCTGTTCCTTCAAGTTTTGAGCAGTTGAAGGATGAAATAAAAGGCCAAATCCTTTTGCTTCCACCTCCACAACTCTTCCACCACACCACCATTCTTCCTCCCATTTATCACCCTTCACCTTCTGTTTCCATTCCTGGAACAGATGAGCCTTCCACTCAAACCTCCCAGTTCCTTCACAACATCCCCTCTGCCTCTAGTTCCAAGGGTAAGGAACAGGAAATCCGGATGAACTAACTGGGTTAATGAAGTCTGCCTTCCTGCACAACATATGATAAAATTTTACAATCATCTTCATTGGACTTTGGATGCCAAAACTGATACTATGATAAGTCTTATGAAGAAATTGAGTGATTGAAACTATGGCTCGTACTTTGGAGGAGCTGAAGGAACAGGTTGCACTAAATCATGGGGTGGTGATGACGAAATTGGAGGACGTGGTTGAAGAAGAAGTTGTGAGGAACACCATTCCCCTTCCCTTTCTTAGTTTTTTTGTTGTTCATGTTTCTTTCATCAAGGAACACAACTTTTGTTCTTCTTTTTTCTTTTCTTTCTTTGTTTTGTTATGGAACAAGTGCTATATAATCAATGACTTTTGCTATATTGTCTATGTTTCTAAATGCTTTGCATAATTTCTTCCTTGGAATGGCTAGTATTATGTGATTGATGTTTGAGCAAGTTTACTCTTTGATTTTCTAACTTAACCACTAATGGTGCTTGCATATTGGTCTTAAGGTGTTAAATCAATTCATCAATTCATGCAGAGTCTATTCTTTTTGAGGATGACAAAGGGGGAAAAGGATTTAAGGAACAAACTGTACATAAACTTAAAAAAAAATGAAATTGAAAAAATTAAAAATTGGATAAGGTAAATGAAAAATCAAAAATAGGTTAAGGTAAATGAAAAATCAAAACTTCAGTTACTTAATAATTGTGTTTTATTTTTCATTTTCTTCTTTATGTTTTTATTTTCATTCACTTATATTATTTGTTATTTTCCTTAGTTTGTACCTTTGTTGTCATCATCAAAAAGGGGGAAATTGTTGAACCCTAGTTTTGATAATGACAAAGAAACAAAGGAACAAACTAAGTAGTGAACTAATGAATTATTTAAGTGTATGGTGTCTAAGGTATCAATGCAAGGAACTGGGAGAATACGAAGTCAATGAAGAAGTCAAGAGAGGATTTCAAAGGCTAAGTAAAGAAGTTTCTATGTTGATACTGGAGCAAGCATTGGATCAAGAATAATAGAAGCTAGGCGTTTTATTTTCTAGTTCCAATGTAAAGGAACAAAGAAAGAATGGTAAGGAACTGTGGCAGAATATTTGAGAATGAAGCGTTTGTTCCTCTGTAAGGAACAAACTAAGTGGCACTTAGCAAATATGTTAAAGGAACTGAACTATATAAGGAACTAGACTTAGGCGTGTACTTAGTGTAACGGTTAAAAGATAATGGAGTAAGTCATGCCTAGATTATAGGAAATTAGTTATTTCTAATTTCAAATGATAAAATCAGTTTTAAAAAGAAAATCTGTTTTGGAAAAGATTTTATTTTTCGGAAAATAAGAAAAAAAATATCCGGTTGTTAGAAAGATTTTATTTCAAAGATATTATTTTCTTAAAGATTAGAAATTCAGATTTAAAGATAAAAAGAGTTTATAAAAACTGATTTTCGGATAATGCTCAAGGAACTCCTATTATTAGGAGTAATGGCTGCATTTTATCCACGTTCATTTATAGTTCATGGGATCATGGGACATGATGTAAAACGTGTTCCTTAGGGGAAGGAACATCATGGGTAAATGGATTAAAACGTGTACTCTAACATTAATCCCACGTTCTTCATGATTAACACTATAAATATAGAAGTCTAGATAAGTTCCAAATTGTGTCTGACTAAGTAATTAAGTGAGTTTAACTTATTAAGTGTCAGTGCCTTCATTCTCTCATAATAGCCATTTGTTCTTTGCCTTCTTACTCTAATTCCACTAAGCTTATTTCGATCAATTGTATTTTGGTTTTTGGGGTAAGGGAACTTTGAGTGAAGTTCTGTAAGAGAAAGGCTTTGAGTGAAGCTTGTATGTGTGAGAAAACTTCGAGTGAAGTTGAGAGGAACTGCTGTTAAGGGAACAGTGGTTCAGGAACTTGAGTTTAGGAACTCAAGTGGCTCGAGTTAGAATTAGGTTGTAACAGAGTTGTTTGGCCTAATTAGTGAAAGTGTTGAGTTTAAAATCCCTAGTGGTCGAGGTTGTTTCTTCTTGTTGGGCCCAAGAAGTTTTTCCTCGTAAAAATCCCTTGTGTTCCTTTAGCTTGTTTATTCGTTTAAGTTTTAATTTCCGCAAAAAGTTACGTTTATTTCTACACCTACAATTCACCCCCCCTCTTGTAGTGTTCCTAGGGAAATAACATTGTCAATCTGTATTAGCTGTCAATTGTCATGCCTCACGTCTTGCTAATTACATTATCCATTCTAGCAAAACAGCCCTGTGTTTTGAGATACGTCTTGATGTCTTCCTTTTTTACATAGAAGCAAAACCTTACCTGGTTGTCTTCATCTAGTAATTTTTCGTAAAAGAATATGCTGATTCTGTGCATTATGGATTCAGTTGACTGTCAGCTGTCACATGATTTCTGCTTCTGGGTGCACATTTTAGATCCTCTTGGCTGCACATTTCTTGGCTCTTAACAAGAAAAGTGCAATTCCTAAGATTTCTATCATTTAAGACGTGAATGTGATTCTATCCAATTATTTTCATAGATAGGATTTAGGTGTTATAAAACTCATCAACTTTATATATATATAACACGTGATGCTTATGATGGCAACCGCTATCAGGCTCAGAGCAATATGAGACATTGGATTCTCAATCAATGCATCTCTTTCTGGTTGACACATGGTCCATCTTCTGTTTGCCGAGAAATGAAAAGTGTATTGTCTTCACACTTCAACAGTCTCAATCTCTTCTTTGTCTTTTTAAAAATAGAGGTCCTGAAAAATTGTCTAATTACCGCTTTTTCACTTTGAAGTATCTTTCTATTACATTCAAACACCTGCTGTTTTCTCCAAGTTCTATTATTCTGTAGTTGGCACAAGACTGTATTCATCTTGATCTCTATATACCCTGCAGATAATCTTGTGCGGTTGACATATATATCTTAGGATAGATTAAGTAAATTAATAGAGCCAGGCTACATCCAATCCGTTATATCTCCTTGTGACTCCGTGTTGTTACTTGCAGAGGAAAATGTAATGAGGTTGCTGTGTTATCGTGAGCTAGAATTTGTTCGCTTATGATTTTACTAGAGTGCATTCTCTTCTCCTATATAAGTAAGTTTCAGGGTTGATAAGGTTCAACTAGGTGTAAGTGTTTAGGTGACGAGAATGGACCCTTAGTCTCATAGTCCTTACGTAGTTGTGTACCTATCGTTGCACAGTAACCCTTTCCGCATCATAACTGGGATCAAAAAGCATCTCAATTATCACATTCTTATCATCCTGCCTCCCAACAATATCTTCTGCTTTAACAAAAGAAGTTGTTTCCCTTTTCTTCAATAAATGAGCCACTGAATGTTGTGATCCATGATCATAGGACCTCAAGTTCAAGCCACCAATATCAGATTTGATGGCATCTAATTGTTCTCTGATACACTTGATTTCTCGAGCCATTTTCCAGTTAAAAAAAAAGAGAGCTTGACCTTAAGGAACCGAAGCGTACCTGTTTCTTTTGTTTTCTCTGCTGTTTCTGGTTACCAACAGTGAGGATGTGATCAACCAAGTAATCAGCTTGGTAAAGCACCAGCTTTAGCCTCCGAAGCAACTCTTTGATAACCTCACTGCCCTCCTCTTCCTGATACTTCTCAGCATCACTAACTCGAGCTTGGATCATCCTGATGCTATTCTCAAGCTTCTTCAGATCATCTCGTGCACCACTCCAGGAAGCAGCCTCTTTAAAGGATGATGTCGCCAAGAGTTCCAAGGCTTTTGCAGCTAATTCCACAAGAACTCCTTCTGCCATTACAATTTACCAGTACACTCTCAATCTTTCTCTCTTTTTCTTTTTGTTTGTTTGGTGCAACGAATGTTCTCTTCCTTTCTGAGTTGCCAATGATAATTTCTGGACTTAACTCTCAGTGCTCAACCCAACCATTTGCTGTGCTTTAGCCTCTAACTTCCATATCTCTCCGCATACCGGGTTTTGATGAAGAGCCAAATACTCGTAACTATTTATCAAAATACTGCACAATTATGAAAAGAAGCTAGATTTTAGCCGCAAACTACATCAAAATAGAACAACCTTGCAAATCCAAAATAGCTCCATGGTAAGAAACATGTCCATCTGAGAATATGATAAAAGAGAAAAAGGATGAAGAGCCAAATACTCGTAACTATCAAGAAAAAATTAACGGCAAAAAAACAAGTTCTGATTTTGACTCATGTCATCAACACGCCTGCATGGTAAGAAACAAAACGATATTAAACCTTCCTTAGCTATAATCATATAAATGGTATAAAAAGAAAGGTAACTTCCAAATCATAGCATAACTTGAAGATGAGTTCATCTTAAGATATCTCATTTCTACTTTGATTTGTTCTCTTTTGTTTCTGTCCGTACAACCAGCCAAAGATCAGTAGCAGATAATCCTCAACAATAGAGTCAAGGACAAAACTTTAAGATTTTAAAGTAACCGGGTTTTCAAGGAACTTTAAGATTTTAAAGTAACCGGGTTTTGATTTCTTGCAGATTCAAGGAGCTTTTGATAATGGTTGACACTTGCCAAGCTGCCACTCTTTGTAATCAGGTTTGCAATTAGTCTATGTCTGTGCATGTCATCTCATTGACTCTGGTCTCTGTATTCTTGCCTTCTGTTGCAAAACACAAATCCTTGGCAGATCTCATTGTGACAAAAAACAATGATCCACGACGTCTTTATATGAGCTATGTAATCCTACTACCTAACCTAGGAGTATTCTAAATCTACTGTTACATAGAACTATACATCTTTCAAGGAAACAAACTCTCTACTCTAAAATATCTGCAACAATAGGAATCAATAAACTAGTATCCTGGTTAAAAGAAGTTACGAGATGACAAAGACATTGAACATAAAAAGTTTCAGAATCTGATTTTTCTCTTTATATTGTGTCTTGTCCCCCTCCCCCTTTTTATTCCATTCCTCCTCGCCTCCCTTTCTATTGTTGGGGAAGGGCTTATGGAATGTGTTATTAAACCTTTGATGACTCATTCCACATTTTTGGAGCATAATGTGTTATTAAACCTACAATAATTTGACTATAATTAGTTCCGACTTCTGAGTTGGCACAAGACTGTATTCATCTGCTGTTTTCTATTACATACAAACACCTGCTGCTTTCTCCAATTTCTATTATTCTGTAGTTGGCACAACTTTTAGGCTGTAATTTTTTTTTTCTTTTGCCATGTTACAGGCATGAATTCTATCAGAAACCTGAGGAAGTAGTAGTAACTATTTTTGCTAAGGGTATACCAGCCTAAAATGTTGTTGTTGCAGCCATGTTTGTGTCTTTCCTTCTTGTAATAATGTTCGATTTTCTCTTGTTGATCTTCAACCTTTTCAGGCGTAAAGACCTTTCATTTCCTATTATACATTCGGATTGGAGAAATTGCAAAATTTGGATCAGGTATATTTTCTTCTAGGGTACTTCTGCAGAATGGCTGAAAAAATGTAGCTAACTATATTGTGATCTTGTTTGTTTTCTTTTTTCTAATATATACATAGGTGATGGTCCCTTTCAATCTGCACTTGTTTGAATTATAGATATTGGTGTTGAAGTTCTTTTTAGTGATCATGGTAACCTGATATCAGTTACTCTTTGCAGTGGATCGCAATGTTCCTGCATTCATGGAATTTTTTTTTGCTTCTTCTGTTTCAACTTTTGTTATTGTTTTGAACTTTTGTGCAGAAGCTAGTCTTATTGTAGACATTCAAGATGGGAGATTATGAGAAATGTAGAGAAAAGAGGATAGCAGAAAATAAATTGAAAATGCAAGAATTGGGAATTGAATCTACGGCATATAATATCCAATCAAAGAAGGGAACAAAACGCAAATGCAAGAGTAAGGAGCATGATAATGGTACTGGGAATGATGAAATAGAGCGTGATCTTAGTGATGATGATGATGTCGAGTATGATCCGGAGATGGAGGAGGATAAAGGTGAGAAACAAACCGATAATGCAAATCCTATACAAGAGGAGGATGAGATGGTGTCAGCTCCTCAAACTCAAGGCGACTTACAAGTCCGTACCACAACAAGTGAAATTGTTAGTCACGTTCCAAAAAAGAGAAAAGGACGAGGTCCGACAAAAGGAATTGTGAGTAACATGAAGGATCCCATGCACCTTGAATACAATCAGTTTGGTCAACCGTGTGGTAAGTGGCGTATGAAGTATGGGACACAAGTTGGCATTTGCATGCGCAAAATCTCCATTTTGGCTAAATGGAGTGAGGTGTCTCCAGGTTTGAAGAAGGCGTTGTGGGAAGATATAGTGGTAAGTGTAGAAGCTTACGCAAGTATTTGGCTGCATATTATATATAACATACTTGTTAAGTAACTATTTTGTTTTCCCTTTTTTTCGACGAAGCGAAGAAGGAAGTGTTTCTTTCGGCTGTTGCGGAAAGATTCAGAGACTTCAAAACAAAGTTAGTAAGTGGATGGATCACGTTAAGAAGAAAAAAAACTACATCTAAGAAGTTGACAAAAGGAAAGGAACAGGAGAATGAGGGAGGAGAGGAAGCGGGAAATGAGGCGGGAAGGAAAAATGAAAAGGCTTCTGAAAAGACGGAAGTACGGACATTGTTGCCTTATCATATATGGGATCACATCACAAAAGAGGATTGGGAAGCATTTGTTGCCCAAAAAACTACTCCGAAAGAAGTTGTAAGTTTTCATCTTGTATTTTGTAGAAACTATTTTACCTTGGTGCTTAAACTTGTCCAAGTTTCTATTTCTTATTACCAAGATACACTTTTTATTGGAAGATTAGATCTTATATATTGTGCCAAATGCTAATACTCGATTTTCATGCCTTGTATATGTCCGAGTTAGAGTTCTGGGTTAATTCTGGTTTTACGCAGTTGGACCAGATAGTCTGGCACAACTTGTATCATATAGATTTCACAGTATTGCCGTTGAAAATTCAATCTAAGACTAGGGAGACCAAGAACTTGCTATATATTGACTTCAGTATTAAATAACTTAGGGCATATGTCCCCTTTAAAATGAATAGGGAGAGATCAAGTCTAATTAAGTACTCTTTCTTTTGGGATGCCTAACTGCCACACCAATGTTTCAGTGGGAAGGCAGGACACTGCAAGGTGGGTAGTTTATTTGGAAATCATGTATACAAATGTCTTATTATTGAGGATTTTTCTAGTTGATTAACTGAAAGTATTAGCTGCTGTAAGACTTAATTGCTTGAACTGTAAGGCTGAGATTTCAGGAGAGAACAACCATGAAGAAAGCATAAGGAAAATTCATCAAGGTACTTAAAGCAACTTGGAATATTCATTGAGACAAAGAGCCATGCATACAGCAAACACAATACGCCAAGTCGCATAACCTTAAAGCAACTTGTCTTAGAATACTTTGCATATCTTTCAAAACTAGGAATCCACATATGATACATAAACTTAGATTCTGAATATTCATTGAGCTACGTGTTAAGCAAAACCATTACAGCACACAAGAGAAATAGCCTGCCAAGTCATAGACTGAGAACATCCAATCAGAAATAAGTAAGAGTGCATAGTACTACTGAGTACTGACCTCTTCAATGTAATGTGAATCCTAACTATAAAAGCATAATTAGGTGAACCCTTTTGTTTGCAACTTAAATCAAATATCTTTCGCTGTGCAAGAAAAAAAAAAGTAATCAGTGACACAGATATTCACCACAAAAATAAGAGTGATGGCATCCACGAATGGAGTAAATGAGTTTGAAACAAGAAAGTTTGCTCTTCCAGTGGATGCAGAGCACAAGGCCACAGTGTTTTCAGTTTTTTCCGTGAAAAAGCCTCATATGCGAGCCTTTCATTTATGCTGGATACAATTCTTCTCCTGTTTTCTGTCCACTTTTGCCGCCCCACCTCTTCTGCCTATCATCCGTGATAACCTTAACCTCACACAAATTGAAGAAGAATTGAAATAGTAGCTAAACACTGGAATATTGAATAAGAAATCAGAGGTTTCAAAGCTGTAATTGAAGGCAGCAACATTGTTACAAAACTTTTAATAAAGTTACTTCTTTATTTGTATTGTATGCATTTATTGACTTAAACTTACCTTTTATTTTATTTTAAATCTACAGGAAAGGCGTGCTAAAGCTTACAAAAGTTCAAGGCAGAAGAAGTTTTATCATCATATGGGTCCTAAAACTTATGAAGAGAAAAGAAAGGAGTGGATGCAAGAAAAAGATTTTTACCCAAGCATGACCTCGTCATCAGGGGCGACTTATGGCTCTACACTTACGACAAAGAACATTGATCGAGTTGCTGATTGGTATTGTTCACTTCATAGTCGAGATGCAAGTGGGAGAAGAACCATTTCTGATCCGGGAACAAAGAAGATAGCCGAAGCAGTGGTTAGTATTTATGGTCATTTCACTTAAATTTAGCTTTTTCAGTTTCCAACTAACCGTTTTCTTATGTGTTCTTTCTTTCACTAGCTTGGGTGGAGGAACAAAGAGGTTCCAGGCGAGTTTGTTCCGCAAGCGAACAAGGATGCCTTATATATGGTACTCGGTAAGGACCATGATGGACGTGTGAAAGGCAAAGGAGGGAGGCTTGAGAAAACTTTATGGTGCAGAGTACTCTGTAACAAGATCAAGCTCAGTGTCTAATGCATCACAAGATATGGAGAGCAAAATGAAATCTGCAATAGAGGAGCTTGAGAAAAGGATGAAGAATCAATTCAGCGCCATCTTGGAGCACATGGGATTACCCAGTCTTGACGAGCTCGAGCTCAATGTCACTCCTGGGGACAAATTAAGCCAGCAAGATCCCGTGACACCTAGAGAGGTACTTGGTTCGATACCTAAACCTCTGCTAATTGACCCCCCAGTGCCTGATATATAGGTAAATGAAGAATTACTTTTTTAGTTGCTTTTCCAACAAACTATATGATATATATTGTTAATGGTTGACTTAGCCAATTATGTTTTAAACCGGAGGAGACCCCTTGCAATCTTTTACTTCCCAAATCAGCAGATGGTGAGTTGGTTGTGGTCGCTTATGGTCGGGCACAACCACCGAGAGAGGGCCAGACATCACATTTGCTGCCGGTAGCAGGTTCTTATTTTAGTGTGTCTATAAACACCATTATATGTGGATTTGAAGATTTCTCATTGCCGGTCCCTAGACCAGAGTGGAGCCTCACTGTTCTGAACGACGCGCAAGGTAGTTTTGTGATATGGCCATGTGCTTGGGTGCGATTTTCAGATAAGGTAAAATATGTGCTATATACTCCTAATGATTATTTCAACTATGTTCTTTTTGTGTAATGGTGTCTTTTCTTAAACAGGCTTTGAAGAAAAAAACAGAATCGGCCAAAAAAGTGAAGAATTTGGATGCGGACAAAGAGAGTTCGCAAGACAACCGATCAGAAGAGAATGAGGTGGACTCAAAAGCTAATAATAACAAGGAGGATTCACAACCTAAGAGTGTAATTGTAGGTAAGATTTCACTTAAGGGCTCATCTCCTGATGTGAATCCAAAAGGAACTCCACTTGTGTGAGAAAAGTGCTCCAGTCTCTTAGCAAGTCATGTTCTTGGCTACATGCTCGTGTTACCAACTTGCCTGATTCCTTACCAATAAAGGTTGATTTGGAGAAATCTCAATTCCACTACTTAGATGACGAATCAGCTACTTGGGTATATAAAGTAGATATTCGTGAGTTCCTCTCCGGCGCGATGTTAAATGTATCTATATTACAAGTCTTCATGAGGTGATCTAATAAAAATAACTACTTTTATATTTTGTTGGTTGTTGACGATTTTCAATCTAAATTAATCAAATCTTCTTTTAGTGCACTTTACGAAGATTTACTTGGATGTGATTCTGCTTCAAAAGTCGGGTGGTTATGTCCATAAGAGATTCGTGGTGAAATTGCTTGAAGAACCATGCTGAAGCGAATGAGTACGTTGAAAGGAGTATTACCGCATGTGTTCGATCTAAAGATAACTATATTATTGCCCCATACCTTGAAGAGTATGTTTTAGTACCTAGTTGATAATGTCTTTTCATAATACTATTTTGGATAACTATTGTTGGTATACATATGATTGTCGAACTTAATTTTTTGTGTAGTCTCCATTGGATGCTCTTGGTAATATCTCCTTCAACTCACACAATATACCATTTTGATTCTATGCGTCAAGAACCACCCCGAGGCTTACTAATCAAAAGCATATTGAATAGGTATTGTTTTATTTTCATTTCCTTTTTGTTCTTTATTAACATCATAACATTGTAACTATTATAAAATGTGGTATTGTAGTGTGATGAAAAGATTACGTGGATGTGGTCCAAGAAGAGCCACACTTCCTCAATGGAAATCAGTGAAGGTAAAGGATTTTGATTGTCCTATCTTTAAGTTATTATTTCCCCTAATTTTATTGATCGTCATGTTGAGAATTATTTTTTTGAAAATAATTTTGAATTTAGTGCGCACAACAACAAGACGGAGTTGCTTGCGGCTATTACGTGATGAGGTTTATGTTCGATATACTTACTTGTTGCACGGAAGTCGATGATCTTGAGAAGGTTCGTAACATTCCGTACCCATATAAACTATGACTTAGTTTCATCCTAATTAGTCCTTAAACAACTTATTAGACTAGAATGTATTACATACTATGGTATGAAATAGATGAATTTGACCTAAAACCACCTTTACTTACACAAACTTGACTAGAACAATCAAATTAGAGTTGTAATCGTCCTAATACTACTTAAACAACATATTAGATAAAATGTAACCTAAAATTACTTGCAATGGTATGAAATGGATGAATTTGACCCAAAACAACTGAAATTGGCCTTGAAACGGCCTTTACTTGCACATACTTGACTAGGATGATCAAATTAGACTAGTAATCGTCCTAATAGTCCTTAAAAAACATATGAGACCAGAATGCAACCTAAAATTACTGCTATGTACGAAATGGATGAATTTGACCCAAAACAGCCAAAACGGCCTTGAAACAGCCTTTACTTGCACAAACTTGACTAGGATGATCAAATTAGACTAGTAATCGTCCTAATAGTCCTTAAACAACATATGAGACCAGAATGCAACCTTAAATTACATTATATAGTACGAAATGGATGAATTTGACCCAAAACAGCCGAAAACGGCCTTGAAACGGCCTTTACTTGCACATACTTTACTAGGATGATCAAATTAGACTAGTAATCATCCTAATAGTCCTTAAACAACATATGAGACCAGAATGCAACCTGAAATTACATGATATAGTACGAAATGGATGAATTTGACCCAAAACAGCCTAAAACGACCTTGAAACGGCCTTTACTTGCACATACTTTACTAGGATGATCAAATTAGACTTGTAATCGTCCTAATAGTCCTTAAACAACATATGAGACCAGAATGCAACCTGAAATTACATGATATAGTACGAAATGGATGAATTTGACCCAAAACAGCCTAAATCGCCTTGAAACGGCCTTTACTTGCACAAACTTGACTAGGATGATCAAATTAGACTAGTAATCGTCCTAATAGTCCATAAACAACATATGAGACCGGAATGCAACCTAAAATTACTTGCGATGGTACGAAATGGATGAATTTGACCCAAAACATCCTAAATCGGTCTTGAAATAGCCTTTACTTGCACAAACTTGACTAGGATGATCAAATTAGACTAGTAATCGTCCTAATAGTCCTTAAACAACATATGAGACCAGAATGCAACCTAAAATTTCATGATATAGTACGAAATGGACGAATTTGACCCAAAACAGCCGAAAACGACCTTGAAACGGCCTTTACTTGCACGTACTTGACTAGGATGATCAAATTAGATTAGTAATCGTCCTAATAGTCCTTAAACAACATATTAGACCAGAATGTAACCTAAAATTTCTTGCTATGGTATGAAATGGATGAATTTGACCCAAAACGGCTTAAAATGGTCTAAAACGACCTTTACTTGCACAAACTTGACTAGAACGATCAAATTAGAATTGTTATCGTCCTAGTAGTCCTTAGAAAACATATTAGATTAGAATGTAACCTAAAATTACATGATATGGTACGAAATGGATGAATTTGACATAAAACAGTTTTGAAATGGCGGCCTTTACTTGCAGAAACTTGACTAGAACGATCAAATTATAGACTATTAGTCGTCCTAGTAGTTCTTAAACAACATATAGAAAAGAATGTGACCAAAAATTTCATGCTATGGTATATTATATCTCTATTATATAAGGGAAGAGGGGAGCAATGGTGTCCTCTTTTGAAATGCCAATTTTTCCCCCCTTCTCTTTCTAAATTACAAAATAGTGTTTGTATTTTTGACTTTGCTAAATTTAAGAGCTGCCTATATTTGGCAAACTGTATTCCTCCTTTTCTTTTCCTAAAAAATATGTTACCATATCCAGTTCCCACAGCCACAGTCAAGGAAAAAAAATATTTCGTGCCATATATCATACAGGTTATGCGGATTCGATTATAGGCTTATAATTACACAATACTACGATCTAATAAATTTTTTATAACTCAGAAGAGGAGCTCCAAATAAAAGAGGGAAAAAACTAAGATAAATTTAAAACGCTAATAACTTAATAGGTCATGATTAGATTAACAATATTCGTGCATTTCCAGAATATTATTATGTTCGCAATGACATTTTCTGAAATTTTCAATGATATACAATTTTTTTTTCTAAAATGTTAAAATTTTGACTCTTATGCCGAAGAAAATCGAGTTTCTGATTCGAAAAAAAATTCAAGCACGCATCGCGTGCAAAAAATTCTAGTATATATATAATTGTATTTATTTGATCTTATGAATTATTAGGTTTACAACACACCAAGGGAGGAGTCATTTACTGTTGAGGAAATCAATGAAGTTCGAGACAAGTGTGCTTCCTTCGTTACCGATTGTTGTCTATGAATATAATTTCTAAATACGTTGTAAACGCGTACTTTAAATCTATGGTAATGTTTTGTAACTCAATTCTACAATTTATATATATATATATATATATATATATATATATATATATATATATATATATATATATATATATATATATATATATATATATATATATATATATAATAATAGTACGTGTTTTAATTTTGAATATTTCTTTGTTGGATTTTGAATTTCATGTGCACTTTTTTGTATCATTGTACATATCATGTTGGTGATATATGAAGGGCAAGAGGAGGTTAAGTATGGTGGTGAAAATGAGGCTGCAGGCGCTCTATTGTAAATTGTACTATACACTTTTAGGAAGCTAATAATACTAGCGCTGGTTTTTAAAAAAAAAAAAAATACAACAAGTGCTTCGGTTGTCTCCTATCAACCGGAGCACTTGATCTAGTCTAAGCAATTAAACAGCATCAAGTGCTCCGGTTGTTAGTGCAACCGGAGCACTTGTAAAATTATGTGCTCCGATTTTTAACCGGAGCACTTGAGAAATGCTCAAGTGCTCGTATAGGGTTTGCTACGGGTGAAATACGGAGCACTTGTAGTGTTTTTAACCGGAGCACTTGATGTTTTTTCCACTAGTATAATTTTGTTACTTATTCCACTTTTTGTAGTAGTGATTTTTTGATGAAGTGTGTTGACAAGAGAACCAAAAACATCATCCTATAAGTTAGACAAAACTGTTAAAGGGATTGTTATGAAGTTCGCGGCCATGGTCACTTTGAAAGGCTTTGATAGGGCGTTCAAATTGAGTTTTGACATAAGCATGGAAATCAAGAGGGTTTGGTCAGCACCAGATTTATAGGCAAGGGGAACAATCCTCACAAAATGGGTAAAATCATCGACAAAAACCAAATAATATTTATGACCCAACTACTACGAATAAGAGAAGTCCATAAATCAGCATTGATAATATCAAAAGCACTTACTTGTTGAATAATAAATAGGTGATTCAATGTATTTTCCTATCTAACAAGAATGGCAAAGTAGAGTCATACTCTTTATTACAAACTATACAATTATTATATATTTCAAAGAAAACTAATAGACTATGCTTTCGAATGTCCTATACGATCATGCCAAGTGGTAGGTGGAATAGTGGTTGGAGCTGCGGCAAGGCAAGTGGATGGTTGGGCTTGTGTCACAGGCTAGAGGTCCACGGAGCTCTCACATCTCGTTATAAGTTTTCCCGTTTGAAGGTCCCTCATAGAAAAACTAGATGGATCATATTCAATACAAAATGAATTATTAGGAGCGAATTTACGAACGGATATTAAGCTCTTTATGATTTGTGGGGAAAGGTAGACATCACGAAGGATTAGAGGTTATATTAGGCAGGGTGGTATATCTATATCTGTAATCGAAATGCGATTGCCATTAACAACTAAAATATCATTTCTAGTGCTTAAATTAAAGAAGGGAAAGAGATCACCAGAATTATGAGCATGAAGAGCTTAGACCGGAATCCATGTACCACGCATCATCAGGATGCTGAAGGGCCATGGTTTAAAACGCATTGCCAAGATCCGTAGCCATCATAAGGGGTCCATACTGGACTAAGCTAGGAGCATAGGCGTGGTGGCCACTAGGCAGCGTGAATTGAAGCAGGTTGGATCTTGTAACGATGTTGTACCTGTGTTGGGTATTGGGAAGGGGGAATTCCAGGAGCTACTCCGAAGCCTAGAAGGTAGCCAAATGCTGACTTTTGATTTTGTGCAATAACCTAGGATGCGTGTTGGAGCTTTATGTTGGTTCAGTTGTTTCCTCTCTACGACCTATGCCCCAGCCTTGCCAGCCTCCACGATCACCGCTGCGCCCTGGCCACCTCCTTTGCCGCTCCTTGGCCACCGTTGGGGGGCTGATTTTGGGTTGCGGTGCAAAAAGATCCGATGGAGTTGCTTGTGTCAGTAGTTAAAGCCACATAAAAGGAGGTGGTGGATGATTGACAGGATAAATCGTATCACCTAATCAAAAAGATCCACTAATTTAACTAGTAGTCAGGGAAGTCAAGATCGAATCCATACGGGCCGGGGAAAGTTATATTATTGAATCTGATCTCTAATATCATAGTAACTAAATTAGATGAAGATGGCTGTGTTACTAAACTAAGAAAATAATAGAATTAAACATGAAGGTATGAATCAATGAATAAAGAACTAGGATTATGGATCACTATGCATACAATTCGAGAAATCATGGACGAATAACAACTACCTAATAAGTCAATTTATCTAGGGCACATGTAATTTCTCTCGAACATTACCTCCCTCCAAGATCACCTAGCCGCTCTCGCATGACCAAGGATCACTCTGCCTAATGATTGAAACCTATACGGTATCTCTCCTCTCGAAACAGATTCAATATATTGCAATAGTAGAAATATAAATCAGGCCTAACTTATAAATCTACTTAGCATGAACGATTTAACCACAGGAAATAATTGTAATACAAGGCAATTAGACTAATCTAGCAATCTCTCATTGCATACATAGATCCTCGAAATCGTAGAAATAGAACTACTCACTCATATTTATGAAAATCATAACAAAATCAATATAAAAACTCATACTTTGAAACATTGCAAATAACTAAGAAAGTAATCTAATCAGCAATAGAGAAAGCAATAAAGAAGGATTACCAAACTGAAGAATTGTATCGAACTTGTGAATAATCTAAAAGTTTGATCTCGAATCCAAAGTGAAAAGCAATAAACTAGGGTTCTTGAATTACAATCTAGAGAAAACTATGAATATTAATGGCTAAAACCAAGATGAATAAAAGGTATTCTAATTTGGCTCTTTATACTAGCCCTAAAATAATTAGGAAAAGTCTTATAAAAATAGTCCGAAAATCATTAAATGCGTGTGTCGGGTCAGTTTGTAACACCCCCAAATTTCTCTCTTTTGAAGAATATATTTTAATATAAAACGCTTGAGAAACTTGAGAGTATTACCGCCACGTGATAACGTTAGAGGCTAAAACTACCAACTACTAACTTAATAATGCAGCGGAAAAATAATAATAACTTTTCTTTATTGAATAAATAAAAATTATTGTTTCTACTATAACAAAGGGAAATATAAAAAAATAATAACTACTAAACTAAGCTACGTAGTACTCCTCACTAGCTCCCCCATACGTAGTATGCATCAATCAACCTGTAAAATCTGCTCACCAAAAGGATCATCACAGGGACAAAGCTATAAAACAAACAAAACAAAATGCGTGTCAGTAAAAATACTGAGTACATGTATATGCGGGAATTTAAATACTTTACTAAACATTTAAAATACTCATATAAACCTTCCTTGGATACTTGAAATAACCTGTATAATATAAAGTATATAACTTTAATAAAACTCCTTTTCCTTGCCTAGGTACCTTTCCTAAAGTGTGCACACCCCCCAAGTTTAGTATTCCTTAATGAGTCTATTACGAGGGGAACTACCTTGTCCACATGACTTATACAAAAAGTACATGGGTAATAATATAATAGCTACCGTTCTTGTTAGTAAATAACAAGCCGTGGCCTCTTTATAAATTGTGATCATAAAAGATCATATAACTAATAAAAATCCTTTAAAAATAATACTCCTTCAAAAGAATAATAGTTCTTGTATAAAACTTTTACCACTTAAGGGACATAATAATATTAATAACTTGTTCATATCAAATAATCTTTGAAAATAATCTGTCTTTATAAATAATAATAATGCTTATAAACGTTTACACAATTAATAGCCTTGAACTTCATACGTAAAGATGCATGACAGTAATATAACTTAGTAAATACAATCATGAAAACTTATCTTTTCTTTTCACAGAATCAATCAATACTAAAACAACTAATGATTCTAAATGTTTAGTACATACCAATATATACTACAATTCATTAGAGTATCAACTAATATATGACCTAATAGTAAGTTTAACAAGAACATGTTAATTAGTGAGTGATTCTAAAACCGCAAAACATGTACGGTGGACGAAAAAATAAAGTCGGCATAGTATAGTTAGTATATATAATATTATCCATTAAACATGTGTTACAATACCAATCTAATTTCAAGTTTATCAACCTTCAACGAATTTGTAATTAACTCACTAAACATGATTCTCAATGCAAACAATAACCCCATAAACATGATACTATATAAGCAGAATAATATTTAAAGATCTACATACACACGCACCTTGAATAATAATAACTACTAGGGAGAAGAGAAACGGTAGGCTAAGAGGGAGAAGAGAAACGGTAGGCTAAGAGGGAGAGAGAGTTTAAACTTGAGAAAAGAGATTTATTTCTCAAATTTGGTGTGAAGAATATGATGGGTGGAGACCCCTATTTATACTAGTTGGGTAAATAGGATAAGAATAGGAATAGGAACTAAAAGATAGATTTTTGAGAAAAGATAATTAATTTAGCTAGGATACACTATCTTTTATGATAATATAGCTAGAATAGAGGAATATTCCACAAGATAAATAGTCTAGATGCTAATTAACCAAAAGATAAAACAACCAAATAACCAAATTAATCAAAAAATAAACAAACAAACCAAGTAATCACAAACTTACTCCATGCTGTGCGTGAGTTTGTGATAAAGTAAATTTTTTTTTCTTTTATAAACATTTTGTAAATCCTTTTTGAAATTTCTTTTTAAAATATCTTCTAACTACTTGGATTACAAGTTGTAAACTTAGGCCCAGTATATAATTTGGGCTAGAATTTATTTGAAAACCCCATAATTTAATACAAAAGCCTATTTAAAACCTTAATAATTAATAAAAAGTCTTTTTAGTATATAAAACCTTTTAAAATTATAACTAATAACTTACTAAGAATACGGAGTATTACACAGTTGTCCGATTAGGCCAAGCAAGCCCAATGAAATCGGGCTCAATAAACGAGAAACATCCCAAAAACGACCATCTTCCGGTGCAATCGGGCCGACTCGCCCAACGTCATCAAACCACCTACCATCCTCAGCAGTGCACACAACAACATATCATGGGCGCCCAATGCAATCGGGTCGTACCACTCGATCTAGCTTCAACAACGACTAACGACTGGGCGAAAGCGTCTGATCGGGCCTGCAACCAATTGATTGTTGTCTCTCGTGGGCGCCCGATCAGGCTAGACCGCCCGATGGGTTCGGGCATGACCACTTGTCTTCGTTCTTGGCTCCAAGTGCTAAGTCTTCAACTCTTCTTTTGCTCAAGGGTCCCAGAAAGTGTCATCGGGACCTTGAGTCTCAGCATAAAACCTCTCAAATCCAGTGTAGCGGTCATATAACAGTAGAAAATAGGGAATAGTTCCCTAAAACCTACGATTCGACACAAAATAACACAAAATAGAAAACCACAACTAGATGGAGAAAAGTAGTACAAAATTGTTTCTAAGAGCACTATTGACATCCTCTTTAGCATATAAGTAGGGGGAAAAACTCTATATAAAACCATAACATCAATGATGTATCATTGGCCTTTCGAGACTCTTCAAGAAGAAGGCGAGAGTATGCCATATATTTATCACGTTATTTATATTCTTTTACCATTTTATGTATATTTGTTATTACTTTATATTGTTTTATATAATCAGTTCATATACCTTTTCTATCAATTAATAGATATTTTTAGATCAGTTCATAGAAATTTTAGTATTATTTATAGACAGAACATGTTAGTGTTTGGGCATAAATTATCAGTTCATTGGCATACACTATTAGTTTATAAATACTTTTGATTAGTTCGTACAAATCTTGTATAAGTTAATAGACATACACTATCAATTTATAGTTACTTCTTCATAATCAAGGTTGACCTTTGTTGGAGGCGTCCCTTCTACCCTTGCGACAAGGGTTTGATTCTTGTCCCTTGCGAAGTGGAACTCCCAAATTTATCTCCTCTACAT